>NW_026879294.1:0-266967 GCF_032173495.1 Musca vetustissima
GTCAGGCTTCAAGAGGATTACAATTGTTATTAAGTGGATCTGAAACACCTGCGAATCTGTCTATAGGAACAATCTGAACTATCGTGGATAACCAGACTTTGGTTTCAATTAACTTTCTTAGTACTAACCTGGGTTAGTAATGACAGACATTTCTAACCTAGGTTAGGTTTTTTAGTAATTCCTTGGAACAATTTTCTTCGCTTTTGTGTACCCCGAAGTCACGAAAATCTTTGTAAGAGCAACGATATTTTAATGAATACCCGTCCAGATTTTCCCGAAAGCACGATAAATCTAAATATTCCATAAAATTGTAATTTTGACGTTTAGGAGATTTAAAGTGACTTCGGGGTGAGTTGTCGATGGTATATCCGAAAATACATGATCGAGGCTTGCAATACCAGACGGTACTTAGAACGCGCATTTGAATCATGAGTCGGGTTACCCATGATGGAGTGAGTGGTGAAATATGAATAAGAATGTTCCTATTTATTGGTACGCATTTGTTTTAAAGCCATTATAATCTGTATACTAATAACTGTTTATCACGCCTCTGAACCGAAGATCGAAATTCCTTTTCCTCTACAAGATCTCTTTATAGACTTGTGTAAATCATTTCGCGCCAGAATCTGGGTATCCCTGGAGCGTATGGCTGAGATAAGCAGCGAGAGTATTCGGATTAAATGAAATTCAGTAGTATTGGCATGGTTTTATTGATTTCGGCTCATGATCGTTTCAGGTAATGTGATTCCTCTCCGTCTACCAGTTATCATGGTCCATACACAGATAATTCGTTAAAAATCTCGCACCAGATTCGGGTTACCCTTGGCGTGTATGGTGAAGATGACCAGAGAGAGAGAGAGAGAGAGAGAGAGAAATTAAGTAATATTGGCTTGATTATATTGAGTTCGGCTCATGATTGTTTCAGGTAATGAAATCCACCGAAGGTCGAAATTCGTCTTCGTCTACGAGTTCTTTTCATATATAATATATTAAAAATCTCATGCCAAACTCCAGATACCCTTGGAGTATATGGCTGGCAGAATGAACCAGTAAGTCCTCCAAAATTCAATACTATCGTCTTGGTTATATTGATTTCGCAAAACCGATATGCTGATCCAATATATGGTTCATTATCGTTTCAGATAATGAAATGCACCGAAGACCGAATTACCCTTAGCTGGTATGGTGGAGATGAGCAGAGAGAATATTCGCATGATCCAGTAGATCTTCCGAAATTCAATATCATTGGCTTGGTTCTATTGATTTTGGAAGTAGGTAATGCGGATCTGGTGTATGGCTCATGTTTGTTTCGGGTAATAAAATGCAAGGATGAGATTTCGAATGAATTCCTTGCTAAATTGTATTATTAAAGGTAATGATGACACGAGAAATTATCGGACAACGGCTGATCTGTATTCAAAAACAAAAAAAAAAAAAAAAACATTCCAACAATTAAAAATAATTTATAATTTATACCACCATGTTTTTTTGAACCAAATCCGTTTCAGACAATTTGGAATCGATTTTTATACCACCATGTTTTTTGAACCAAATCCGTTTCAGACAATTTGGAATCGATTTATAAAAGTCAGTCTGTCTGGCCGGCAGGTGCGCACGATAACTCTCGAAGGCAGTAACCGATTTCATCCAAACTTTGTACATCTCAATACTTCTTCCAAACATAGTACAAGTTCGAAGATGGGGAATATCGGTCCACTCCTTTTTGGTGCTTCCTCCACAAAATGGTCAAAATTACGGTAAAGGTTAATTTTGTAATATAATGTGAACGGACGGATTGAACCAAAATTTTCACAGCCTATTCTCCTTAACAAGTCCACATCAAGTCCGAATATGAGACTAATTGTCCACTTCATCCTGTATCTCCCTCATAAATGATCAACTTTTATGTATATAAATTCAATATTAGGAGAAAGGAGTGTCCGATTTGAACCCAACCTTTTTACAACCTTTAATTTTTACAAAGCCTAGATCTAGTCCGAGGTAGAGGACCGACGGGTCCAGGTACTTCCCTTACAAAAGTTCAATATTTTATAAACTTGTATATTAAATTTGAATTTAATAACCGAATTGATTAGCATTAAATCCGAAACCGCTTTAAATATAAACGAATAATCAAATCTGTGTTGTATTTCATAGAGCTCCGCAAACCATAGACTGAGGGTATATATCTATCGGCAACATTTTTAATTGTTTTATTTCAGCTATGTATATGATAGGTCTCCTGTAGCCAGTCCTAAGTGATGGAGCTGTCATCTATCTTTGGCTAAAAACAATCAATCTTGAATGTGGTTGGTGTCTTTACTTATTAAGTGTAGCCATTTTCCATTAGAAGGCGCTGTATCCTGTCATTCTTATTTTCATTATCCTCATGTGTTGATGCCGAGGTTGGTTACTATAATGTCAGGGGACTTATATTTCATTGAAAAACACAATTAACTTGTAAACACCCAAGAGCTATTCGTGCGGTAGATAATAACATCAACAAAAGGAGGGACGGAAATGGCTAAATCGTCCTGGAATTTTAATCGATTTAGAAAATATACTTGTAAGCGGTAAAAGGATAATTTCGAGGAGTTGCCAATATACCCGCATAATTATGGAGTAGAATATATTACAAAAAGATTTGATACTGAGAATGGGGAATGAGTTATGATACGTGTATGTGCCTGTTTTGACGAATAATGAACGACGACGTTATATTCGAATTATCCCGAGATTTAAGTGATTACGTATAATTTTTGGTAAGGACATTTTCTACCCACTGAAAATCCAAAATACTACATTACAGGCAATTCGATTCAAAAATTTCTTAGTTGTAATGTATCTTAACATATAGTTCCAAATTTGCTGCCACAACGCTTCTCTTGAATTTTTATTAAATCACCAATAAATACCTTTAATTTATCACCTGTAGCAAAAACATTCATTTCACCTGCAAAACCTTGAGACAAATATAATTAATTTTAATGTGTGGCATAATATTAAATATTAATCATACGCCTTTTCGAGGGGTTTTTGCGTTAATTATTACTTTACAAATTAGTAACGGCTGGAATGACGAATGATAACCGTATTTTTATTAGCGGTTAACTTAACTTTACAGACATGAAATTGTATTAATTAAATATTTATTATGGGTGTGTGTGTATGTGCGGCATTGTCAATGTATGTACTTGAAACGCGAATCTCTTGTTAAAATGTCAATCAAATAAAATCATAAAACACAATTTGTGAATTAATGGATTTTTAAGATTTACAACCACTATGCAGCGTATAAGTTTGCCAAGATGCGACAGATTTAAGCGGAAAATATATAGGTTGGAACAGTTGTGATTTTTACGCTTCTTTCAAAATGTTATTATTGAGAAATATTGGTCGAATATATTATTCTATTCTCTGGCCTGCAGAAAAGATTCTTTACATTCATAACATAATTTTTTTTCATTATTGTTATTTTCCTCAAAGTGTTACCATTACTGTACCCCACTGTAAATATAGTTATTAACATTAAAAAAAAAATAATTGTAATTATAATCAATCATCAGAGGTAAATATTTAACATAACGAATATCTGTGAAATCATTATTAATCGTCTTGTTCTGTTTGATTCGCCTTCACTTGATGAAATTGATTGTTAATTATAATTTGATTCGTACAGAAATATTTACTCATATATATTTAATGTAAATAAATAAACAAATTATTTTCATTACTATGATGAATTTTAAATATGAATTCAGTGTTAAATGCACAAAAAATGTATATCAGTTAATGTGTCAATGTGAAATAATAATTTTAATAACATATTCGATATTGTAATTTTAATTACATTCTCAAAAAACTAATATTGGAAATGCATTCGTATTTGAAAGATTTAACTACGATAGCCGTTCAGTAATTCAGAGACATTTTGAATTGTTTTTAATTAATCACTAAAATGAAAAAAGTACTAAAAAGTATATCCTCAATGCGAATATATGATTTCTCATTCTGTTTCCAACACCTTATAATATTCCTCGGAGACCCGATTTTTTTCTCGCTGTTATTCCTCTTGCGACCCATAGGGCATCCACAAAGTATCGGCATGTTGCACGATTAGTTCTTGTATTTGTTAAAAAATGATTGGTCTGCTGTAGTAAGTGATGGGGCTGTCATCTATTGTTTGTGCACTGGTTGTGGTCCTTACTTATTTAGGACTGCCATTTTAGAATGTCAGCAGGTTTCCAATGTAATTCATTTGGAGGAGGATGTAAGCTTTTATTTAGAAATGTTCGAACACTAGTTTAATATATTTTTGTTCCTCCTCCACTTGGATTGGATGTAGGACCCTTTGGCTTGTAGTCTGATACACTGCACGGCTACTGTCCACGCTTTGGTATAGCTTCTATATAAAACCACTGCCCATTTTCTAAAATTAAAAAATCTACTACTCCCTTTCAAATCTCACATGAATTATTTTTCTATTCTCCATTATAAGGTGGTGCGATTTGTCATTCCGTGTGCAACACCATCTTGCTCGATTAGTTCTTGTGTCATTTTTACTGATTTTAATTATTCCAGCTAGGTAAATAAATGGTGTGTATCCTAAGTGATGCTGCTGCCATCTAACTGTGCCTGGAAACAACGTCACCTTACAGTTTTGCAGTGGTTCTGGTCCTTGCTTATTTAGTGTTGCCATTTGGTTATTGCAAAATTATTTTTATAAAAACAACAAAAATTTTTTCCGTTGAGTGACACTATTTCCAGCCATCTCTATTTTGTGTTATTCTCATGTATGGATTTTGAAATTGATTAGTAGAATTTCAGGAGGTCTCGGTTGTATTTCATCTGGAGGGGAATGCATGTATAAATTAAAAAAAAAAATGGAACGCCACTTATAAAGAATGTTCCTCCTTCACTATCAACTACACAGCTATGGTCCACTAAATGTAAAAATCTGTCAAGAATTAGTTTTCTTCCCCCATTATAAGGTGTTGTAAATTAAAACCAGTAAGGAAAGTAGTAAAGTCGGACTGGGCCGACTATATGATACCCTTCTAAGCTATGCTATATCTAAATCTGAACCGATTTCAAGGAAACTTGCCCGAGATTAATTTATTAATTTCAGTACGTTTTCTTAAAATCGGACGAAAGTATATATAGGAGCTATATGCAAATCTGAACCAATTTCAATAAAACGAAAGGTCATAGTAACTTCAGTACATTGTACAAAATGGTGAGCAGGTCGGCCAATCTTTGGTTCTTTAGTGCACAACTTACATGAAATCGGAAGAAAATATATATTGGAGCTATATCTAAATCTGAACCGATTTTCCCGAAACTTAGCACACATCATTCTGGACCCAATTCAGTACCCAACGCCAAACTTCGTGCACATCAAAATATATATAGGGACTTTGAAGACACATTTACCTTAAATCAGACGAAAATATATATGACCCGATTTTCACGAAACTTGGCACACATCATTCTGGACCTAATTCAGTACTCTGTGCCAAATTTCGTGTAAATCTAAAGATATAGAGGAACTTTGGTGCCTCATTTACCTTAAATCGGACGAAAATATATATGGGAGCTATATCTAAATCGGAACCGATTTTTCCCAATTTCAATAGGGTTCGTCCTTGGGCCAAATAAGCGACTTGTGTCAAATTTCATCCAAATCGGATCATAAATGCGACCTGTACTTTGTTTACAATTTAACATCTACGGACAGACGGATGGACGGACATGCATAAATCGACTCAAAAAGTGATTCTATGCATATTCTCAAAAGGAACCATGTGTCTATCTCGTTTCCTTTTGCCTGTTACAAACATATGCACAAAGACATAATACCCAGTACCACAGTGTGGTGAAGGGTATAAAAATTGTCATTCCGTTTGAAACACTTTGAAATATTCGTCAGAGACTTTATTTTCACCTCTTACTTCTCTTGTGAGCATGGGGCGTACACTAAACATCGTCATTTTTATTATCTCTATTAATACGTTTGTTAATTTCGAAAATCACTGTAACCTGTCCTAGGTGGTAGAGCTGCCATCTATCGCAACACATCCATGAATTTGGTATAGTGGTTGGTGTCCTTGGTTGTTTAGTATTCCATTTTTACTCTAGGTGGCGCTATCTCCTGTCAATCGTATTTTGTATTCTTCTAATGTATTGATGTGAATGCCGGATTATTAACATATGGAGAATGGAAGAATTGTTTGACAAATATTCGAAAGGCATTTAGAAATAATGTATTCTCCTCCGCTGGCATAATATCTACTGTGGCGCCCAATTTTAGATATTTTGAAAAAAGTGCACATTTTTCGTTCGCAGTGTGGTATCTCCAGTTCTCGGTGGCTAAAGTTTTCAGCGGAATATTTTTGTGATATAGATCCGTGTTTAGTTCCCTTTATTTGCTGTTATTCTATTAGGATAATTTTCCTAGAAATTGTTTTTAATAATTTCTCGCTTCCAACTACAATAAAACTGGAATTTTTCGACATATTCACATTTTTAAATTCTCAACCAACAATGCAATAAAGCTCACTATTATTAATCTGAACAATTTTAATATTAGTTAGTCGGGCATATGGAATTTTTCAAACAATATTCATGGCTATATCGGATGGCAATATTGTCCTTTAAACTGTTATATAAATCAATGAGGGAAAACCAACAATGCAGAAACACATACAAAACACTTTAGGAAAAAATAACAACAACAACACTCATCTCTTTTTTATTATATACTGGAATGCTGCATACCCTGACAAACACACACAAACACTTTGACATCATCACTATAAAAATCATGTTCATTGGATATACATATGAATAATTTAACATGTTACAGATGCACTGCTCCATGTACAAGTGCTCAACAAACATGAGAATGTAATGCATACATACACATACTCACACAAACACAAATGCAAACATACATATATACAAAGTGACATTCACATGAATCTATACTTTAAAACAGATCAACACGATAGAGAGTGTTATAATCGATGGGAAGAAAATGTTTTCGAAAGTGATGATGCAGAGAGATAGACTGGTGAGGGGTGGCGAGAGCGATGTGGACATGTAGGGTTATGTATGCTATGTCACATATATTGAACGGGTTGATGATGCAGGTTAAAGTGTATTTTAAGCATATAAATCTCAATTTATAAGAGGCTTTAGTTTGCCACATATGGTACATGACACACGTGTACTATGTACATAATCGATATACATATATAATATATAAATATGTATATATGTGTGTAATATATAGGCTGTTGAAAAAGTTTTGGCACATGGAATCACATGGAATCAAATTAAAAATTAAATGAGGTAATTGAAAGCTAACTAAAAAAATGATTTAAAAAAATTAATGATTTTGATCGATATTGTTAAGCTGTACGAATCGCCCTTCAACTATAATTTTGTATTTTGTTTCTCACTAATTTGGTCCCCGTTTTAGTATTCGCATTGAGTAGAAAATCTCCCTACGAAATATTATGAAAAGTTTCCAGTGGCCCCATATAATGGTGCCCATCATTATTCACAAATTTCGGTATATATCGGAGTTTGGTCACCTGGTTCAACCGAATTTGCCTATATGTGATTCATAGCTTCTCATGGAGCGTAAAATTTTCCTACCACAAATTATTAACTATACCTACCCATTTTTATACCCTCAGCATTATGGTATATACACTTTGCTTAGGCAAAAATGTGTCCCATCGAAAATTGATTGTAGACCCCATGTTTCTTTGGATCAAATCCATTGAGCTCTCGAAGGTAGTAACTGATGTTATCCAAACTTTGCACATCATAATGTCTCTTCCAAATTTATGTTCGAAAATAGGGAATATCGGTCAACTCATTCTCGTAACTCCTCAACAAAATTGTGAAAATTGTGCAAAAATTAATTTTATAACATCATCCGATTGAACTATCCGATTTGAATCAAACTTTGTACAACCTATTATTTTTACATAGGCTTCTGGTACCTCCCATAAAAATGGTAAAAAGTTTCAATTTTGATAAATCCAATAAAAGGCGAATGGAAACCCCAATTTGAACCAAACTTTGCAGGACCTATTACCCTTACCATGCCCAGATAAAGTCCGAATATGGGACCCATTAGTCCCCTCCTTCAATATTTATAAATCCAATAACAGGCGAATGGAATACCCAATTTGAACCAACCTATTACCTTTACCAATCCTAGATCAAATTTGATGATGGGACCCATTGGTTCGCTCCTCCTTATACCTCCCCCACAAAGAGTCCATATTTTAGAAAATTGTAAATTTAATTTGAAGCAAATTGGATAAAACCATATATTTTAGTGGTCCTAGGTGCCATATTCAACCGAAGTGACTATATCACAGAAAACTGTTTTATTATCTCAATATCTGGATAAAATATTTAGAAAACCGGTTCTGTTTTCCTCGAAATGTAATTATGTGGCATTTATTTTTCTAAAAAAAATTGTTTAGTTATGCCTAATACGTCAAAAAAATACTAATAATTTCGAGGAAAAGAGAACCGATTTCTAAATTTTAGAACCGAATGTTCTAATAATAAAACCGCTAATAGTCCGGTTCAATAAGTTTAGAACGTTTGTTTGCTACTTTTCTACTGTTATGCATATAGGGTATTTAAACCGATTTCATTATCTGAATATCCGGTTCAAACATTTTGAAAGACGATTCTTTTTTCCTCGTAATTTAAGTATTTTCTTTCTGACATATTTGGCATAACTATATATTGTTTTGGAAAATATTTCGGACGAATCCGACACTTCTTTATAATAAGAAATGTATACTGAATTCATTGAAATACATATGACAAGAATTCAGAATAGACCAATTAAAATATCGTTTTCTGCTGTAATTTTGTACAATATTGCGGCAATGGAAAAGCATACCTTGTGACGAATGGAGTCCGCCACAATAAATTAAGGACGAAAAAGACACACAAGGAATCGAGTTAGAAGGACAAAATGTTCTACAAAAAAATTCTCATTCGATTTTACTGAAGGAAAAAAACATACGATAGAGACAAATCAAGATATGTATCTATCTCTTCAAGGGTGACAAGCAAAAAAAATGATCACGTCATTTCTTTCTTTAACCTATGACGAATTTTTCCTTCTAGGTTTTTCATATACTCACAAAAGGTCTTTCAATCTCAATAGGAATTTCTGCCCCCACACCATGATCTCGATTTTGTCGCACAGTGCTAACGGACAATATTTGGAGTGTAGACCTCATATAAAGTTTCAGACCTTTTTAAGGTGCATTATTCAACCGAATTTGGACCTCACAAAACATTTTCAATATAAGCACATGTTTCTACATACCCTCATACAAAATCCAGTCGTCATGTTCAAGATCCTAGCCCAATTTTCGAACCTGGGTGTCTGTAGTTTGGTATTTTTTTTTTCTCCTGGCAGTAATTTACGATAAAAGTTTCATAAGGATGAGTTTTCTAGTCTTCTTTGTGGGAAGGCCTTTCTAATCGCATTTATAAGAAGTAGGCCTAAATATTCTAGTTAAATGGTGGGTAGGTAGGTTCTTCTCCTGGCTTTCCTCTTCATTGCAAAATTTAGATCATCAAGCTCGACTCGAAAGAGTATAAATAATCACTTAAAATTACTTTGAAATGATCACTGCCCTTACAAGGCAAAATTTAAATAACAAAAATTAATTTCAGCTGAGCACGGCAAGGGCTCGAACCTAGTTCCTCGGAGCAACACAAATGTGGCCAAGACCACTTAACGTTCTGAGCCATAAACACACTTCCAAAACGGTTGCGCAAAAACATGTGTATACCATGGAAGCAATTGTAGGTGTGTGAATTAATTATCCATCGCTACAACAAAAATCTGCTTTGAAAAGGACTGTTCCTAGAATGAAGACAAATGTCGAACTTTGACAAATTTGAATTTAATTCGCATATGCAAGTTTGGCATCAGGGCGGAATAAATACAAGTTATCAACGTACGACCTTTGTAAAGCCACATAGCCCAATATGCCTGATGAGCCGCTTAACCAACGGCGAAACGCGTCGCATAATGGTGGGTACGTAGGTTCTTCTCCTGGCTTTCCTTTTCATTGCAAACCTTAGATCATCAAGCTCGACTCGAAAGAGTATAAATAATCACTCATAGTTAAATACATTTAGCAATTAAATTACAATACCCAACGATTTCAGTTTTTAGAAAATCCTTGTCGAATTTTATAAAGTCCAATTTTATAGAGGTTTCCTTTTAAGGTTCACATGGGTTATCCATATTTTAATTATATTTTTTATGCTAACAAGACACATAATTTTCTACATCGTCTTCTGGAAAAATAGTCCTTTCCGACACCGCTCCCCTGTTAACATCCATAAAAATTGATTGCTGTCGATCTAATACACTTAAAAAATATGTTTTCTTAAAAAATATGATTTTTGCTGAAAATTTTACTTCTACCTCCCATTTTGCCATTAAAATCCATTCATTTATCTGCATTAAGGGTGACGATGTATGAGTGCGTTTTTCAAACTAGGCCTGTCTGTTTTATACATTTATTACAACAACAAAAAACCTTGTTTGGTTTTAGTGTCAGAGTGAGTATATCATTGTTTTTGGTATTGATGTCCTCTGTTTTTGTTGTTGTAATTTTTATCGTTATCGTTTTGCATAAAGTCACATGCATTTTATTACAACTTGATGCTTAATCATCATAAAAACCTACACGCACACACACACTTCTTCTACTTCTACACACATTATACAGTACAGTAATATTAATAACAACAACAGTAGCAGCAGCAGTAACATTTTGTCATAAATGTCAAAAACCTATAAAATTTTTAATGAAATATATGCCATGTTGTTATAATTCTCTTCATACGAAATTGCACAAAAATTGACCACAATTTTTAATTTATAGCATTCAGATCATTTTTAAGAGGTTTTTGACTGGGGTAGAATTTTTTTCATAATAAAAATGTCATAATTAATTTTGAAATTATTGTTAATACATAATCTGCTGCTGATGCGGTGGTTGTTGTTGTTGTTGCTGGTTGAGGGTGGTTATTTACAGCAATTGCATTTAATCGTACTCTTTTGTGTTTGATGGGGAGGAAATATTCAATAACCAATATAATATCATCGGTATAGGCCACAATATTTTTATAATGATATTAATGTCAATCAGATTATAGGCAAAAAACAATATAAAAACACTCAATGCATTATGTTGTTCTTGTTGTTTTACAAATTTATTTAAATATTATGTATAGAAACATATTTTCAAATATAATCAATGCAATTTATGGAATTTGTCACTTAGTCAGGTTAGGGGGCTTAGTAAATGAAATTAGCAAAATTTAATAAAATTCAGGTTTTATTGATTGAAAAGTTTTCGAAGGAAAATTTTTAATTTAATGAAGTATTATTGGAAATGGTAATGGTGATGGAATGAAATTATTGCTCAACATTTTATAATTGAAAATATAGCTAAATCCATTACATTCAATTAGAAATAAGAAGATATCATCTTCAAGGTGGACCATAACGTATAGCTGTATAATCGAACAGGACAAAAACCCTAAAGCCCAACACACCACCCACTAACTTATTTTTTAAGGGAAAATATATAAAAACATATAAGAACCAGTGAGCGGAGCAGTATAATCGGACGGGCCGTCTCTATGATACCTTCCACAACTACAACCAAAATCTAACTTTCTTTCTGTTTCTATATTCTGAGCTTGTACAACATTTTGGGATGCAATAAATCAATAGCTCCTCTTTTTAACCCTGGCATATTTTCCAAACCATATTTTTCCGATGTGAATATTTACGCCATAAAAATTAAAATTTGAAAACTTTACACCGAAGATTATGGTAGATTAGATCCTCGGAATATTGACCGATCATCATCTAAACAGCCAAAAAGTGAACCGACCTTTATAATTGTTGGTAGGAACATTTGGCACCCAAATTATAAAATTCGAACCAATTTGATAACATTTGATAGTGTGGTTTTCTGCCAAATGAAAATCTAAGATACATAATTGCAACAAATTTGGGTGAAACGCCGACATTTGAAATGTAACGTTATATGGGACCTACCCTAAACCGCAGATCAATATTGCCCATTTTGAGTAAAAATAGTTTCTACCCAATAAACGCAAAAAATTTCAAAATAGAGCCATTTTGGTTAAAAAAAATTGCCGAAAATCCTCCTGGGAGTGCATCGAGTATGTTACTAGATTATTACATGTGTTAGTTTCAGGAATCTAATTTTATTCCCACTATTAGGATGATTGTTTCAACTTAGTCTGTAGTGGGTTATGGAGCTGCCATCTATCGTTGTCTAGAAACAGCTCCACCTTGAATTTTATGCAGTGGTTGTTGTCCTAGCCTATTTTGTTTTCCCATTTTGTTATAGGTGTGCGCCATCTACTATCATGTTGATGTCAGAGTCTTCCAAAGATTGCCTGATGGAATTCGATTCCATTGTTACTCCTCAACTACCACTAATTCAGACTTGAGTTCGTAATTCCCCACTCTTCATTCTCCACTATTAGTCGATTACAGACTGAAACCTTTTTTCCTCGGATCGGATGCATTGGGTACCTTCCGGGTTTATACAAGTTTCATATTCTCTTGCAGTAGTTGAACCATTTCACGCCCACATCCTCAAATTCCTGGTTAAATGTTTTAGTATTGTACGTTTGACACCGTGGTTGGTCTTGTGCTTTTGACAGAAGAGTGAACTTGGCACTGTTTTAGCTAGGATCATCCTTTTAGATGTTATAATGATACTTTTTCATTACAGACATCCAAAACTTCCTGGCATCATCAACACATTAGTATAACACAAATAATTGGGTACTTGCCTCAAATTTAAGTTTTTGTTGTTTCATCGAATCGATAGATGACAGTTTCATAAAGCAGGACATGTTGGAATAACAAAAACATGGATAAACGATCATACGATTCAGATGGTATAAAAGATACTACGTCATTGAAGACATCCAAAACGTCCTGAATTCATCAACATATATTTACAACACAAAATATATAATAGCGCCACCCATAAGAAAGTGGAGACATTAAATAATCAAGGACCCCTACCATTACACCAAATTCAAAGTTTTATTATGTGAATCGTTTTATAATTAATCGATAGATGGCAGCCACATTAAATAGGACAACTTAGAATAACAAAGCCATGGATTACAGATCAATCAATGACCCCAACCATTGCACCAAATTCAAGCTTTCGTTGTTTCTTGGAATCGAAAGATGACAGCCCCGTCAAAAAGGACCGTCTACATCAAGGTGGAATTAAAAAAGCCATTGATAAACGACTATCCTTTCAGATGGTATAAAAGATACTACTTCATTGCAAAAATCCAAAACGCGCTGACATCATCAACAAATGAGTATAAATTGCAGGATATATATCGCCACCTAGAAAAAGTGGAGACACTAAATAATCAAGGATCCCAACCAAAGTTTCGTTGTTTCTTGGAAACGATAGATGGCAGCCCGATTAAAACAGGACGGGCTACATCAAGTTGGAAATAAAAAAAAAACAACGATAGACGAAACTAAGACACAAGTACTAATCCTAAGCCAAGCCATTCTCTCAAGTGGAGTTCCAAGAAACTAATACATAGTCACACTAAAATAATCCGCCACGATTATTTCACCATGAGACCTAAGTCAGAATGCCATTAAACAAATGATGGGCTTGGCCGTGTGTCTAGGCTGCGTTTCCATGACCTTAAGAAACAAATAATAACATGTATTGTGAATTTGTCATTTATCTTTTTTCCATCTTCATTAATAATATTTCCTGCAGCAAGGACACTATTTATGTGTGTGTGTCCGTTTTACACATAAATCAAATATGTATTCTCTGTGATAATTTTGTTGTTCGCTTGCATCATTAAGAAAACGTAAAAGGCTTCCTGAGCTTTGTGCTGGTAACAACTATGACATTAATGCCGTTTTTTGCTATTAATTTTAGCAAGGTAGAAGCATACTTTTAGGCCTCCTATAAAACAGCTGATCTCATGTTTTATTGTAAAACATTATCTAGCTAAATGAAATAATTTCCTTATCCCTTTAAACAATTCGTTTAATTTATCTAACAAAATTTCTTGTGAAACTTTAGATGGCATTTTGGATTTTAATACATTTTTAATTGCTATGACAAGCATTAGCATTTGTTGTATTTCAATATTATTTTCCTTTTGCTTCTTTTTGTCCACGCACTTTGGTGTAAGTTGAAAAATTGTTTGCGAATTCTTCGCAATGCTTTTAACAAGGCCAGTGTAAAAATGTCATTCATTTCAATGTGAAATTCTTTGAGAGTTTTTTTCCGACGTACAATCTTATTTAAGAATTACTACTACCACTGCGCCTGATGGTAGGCAATAGTTTGTTGGCATTTACTTCATTTACTGTGTTAGTTAAAAGAGAATTAAAAAGAAGAAGAGCATGTTGTTTTCGACTGAGTTCAAGGCTATAAACGTAGGTTTTTCCCCCTCCTCCACATCTATGGGAATTTTCCTTTTTTACCACCACATCCATTTGCCACGTTTTGTATTGAAATTGTGTGGGTTGCATAGAATATGAAGAAAAATTATTTGAATTTTAGTTTGCCGTAATTCACAACATGTTAAGTGAATATCATGTATGTGCTCGAGTTTGTGTATGTGTGTCTGTTTCTTTTTTTTTTTTGGTTACGCGCAATTCTCAAGAGTTTCAAAAGACTCACAATGGTATTATACTCGCTGCTGCCATTGTATTGTGTTTTTATGTGAAAGTTTTAGAAGGTTGTTACCCATTCTCCACCAAAACCGTAGCGGAAAAAAACAGAAAACACCTATGGCATAGTTTACCGCATTTTGTATATGTGTGGGTGTGTGTGAGACCATATGTTTACATATAAGATTTTTATATCTCACATATATCTTTACATATTGTGGTTATGCAATTTGGTGTTAGTGACTCATCATTATCCAATACCAATGAGGAGGAAGGGTTTTTGCTATGGTTTTTAATTATGTATACCTAAAACATTTCGTAGCATACTTTTGGGGAGTTACACTGTAGGTTTTGAGGTTAACTTAACCATGGAGCGTATAATTCATATTAATAGAATATATTCCTAAGACTTCTCAGTTTATTTTCGGAAAATGGAGGTTAATTTAAAATTTTCAGATTATGTTTTTAACTTTTCAGACATTGAAAGAGAAATATTCGGTATTTCTCGCAAAATTCTTGGTTAATTTAATCAAAATCGCGACCGACAATCTTCAATTTTATATTCCAAATCAATGGCTAGATCCTCGTGAAAATGATAGTGTCTTGCATTTCTAATCCTGCTTAAACAGCGAATAGAAAATCAGTCTACAAAAAACATCGTTGGCATAGTTGTATAGCCACACTACCCAATTTAGATCGGATAACAATAAGTGTGGCACTCAAATTCTTATCTAGCCAGCTTGATTAATCCTTGTCATAGCTTCGTTAATCATTTTTGATTTCAACTGAGTACATATTTGGTATGTTTGCATGCTGCCCTAGATGTCGGGCTGCCATCTATGGTTTCCTGAAAGCAACGCCTCCTTGAAGATTGTGCAATGGTTGGGGTCCGTGCTTTTTAGTGTCCCTTTGAGTGACGCTATTTCCTGTTATTTCTATTTTAAGTTCTCAAACTTTTAAAAATCCACGCCTCGGCTGGCCTTTAAAGCAAATATTCTTTTAAAATTCCACGACTCGGCAGGCCCTTAAAAAATATATTCTTTTAAAAATTCACGCCTTCGCTGGCCTTTAAAAAAACATTTTTTTTTAAAAATCCACGCCTTCGCTGGCCTTTAAAAAAACATTTTTTTTTAAAAATCCACGCCTTGGCTGGTTAAAAAAAAACACATTCTTTTATAAATCCACGCCTTGGCTGGTTTAAAAAAAACACATTCTTTTATAAATCCACGCCTTGGCTGGCCTTTAAAAAAATCTTTTAAAAATCCACGCCTTGGCTGGATGTTTAAAAAATCCACGCCTTGGCTGGATGTTTAAAAAATCCACGCCTTGGCTGGCCTTAAAAAAATTATTCTTTTAAAAATTCACGCCTTGGCCGGCCTTAAAAAAATTATTCTTTTAAAAATCCACGCCTTGTCTGGCCTTAAAAAAATTATTCTTTTAAAAATCCACGCCTTGGCTGGTATTTAAAAAATTATTCTTTTAAAAATCCACGCCTTGGCTGGCCTTAAAAAAATGATTCTTTAAAAAATCCACGCCTTGGCTGGCATTTAAAAAAATATTCTTTTAAAAATCCACGCCTTGGCTGGCATTTAAAAAAACATTTTTTTAAAAATCCACGCCTTGGCTGGCATTTAAAACCACATTCTTTTAAAAATCCACGCCTTGGCTGGCTTTAAAAAAACATTCTTTTAAAAATCCACGCCTTGGCTGGCTTTAAAAAAAACATTCTTTTAAAAATCCACGCCTTGACAGTCCTTTAAAAAATATTATTTTTAAAATTCACGCCTTGGCTGACCTTTAAGAAATTATTCTTTTAAAAATCCACGGCTTGGCTGGTCTTAAAAAAAATATTCTTTTAAAATTCCACGCCTCGACTGGCACTTAAAAAATTCTTTTAAAAATCCACGCCTTGGCTGGCCTTTTAAAAATGATTCTTCTAAAACTCCAATGATTCTTCTTTTAAAACTCCACGCTTTGACTGGCCTTTAAAATTATTATTATTTTAAAAGTCCACGGCTTGACAAAAAAATATTCCTTTAAAAATACACGCCTTGACTTTTCTAAATAATGCGGATGTCATCTATCGTAGCATAGAAACTATGTCTCTTTGAATTTGGTGCCATGGTTGGGGTTTTTGCTTATTTAGTGTTAATAGAATGTCGGAGGAATTCGCATGCCTTTCATTTACTCCAATTGAGTAGGTGATTGGTCTGTTGTAGCCTGTCTTATGTGTTGGGGATGCCATCTATTGTTGCCTCGGAACAACGCTTCCTTGAATTTGGTGCACTGGTTTGGGTCCTTGCTTATGTAGTGTTTAATTTTTCCTCTCGATGGTGCTATCTCATACTATTCCTATTTTGAATTCTTCTCATGTTTTGATACGGAGGTTGATTTTTTGAATTGCCATATGACTTTGGATGCTTTACATCTGGAGGGAGATGTTAGCCTCTTTTTATAGATATTCGAAAACCACTTTGGAATATTTTATCTTCCCTGGGATTCGATGCCGTAACCAATTGGTACTTACTTCTTACTTATAACTAAGCAATAGTACAATTCACCGTTTAACGGGCACATAAATTCTAGGATATTTTAAACCTAAGCCAATATTTTCACGTTTCCCAGATTTATTCCGCACAATCCATGGTATATTATTTATTTATTCTTTATATTTTTTTGTGATTTATTTTATGTCACCATTTCAATTTGTAAATTTTTTATGGACGACATCACTGCGTATGATTACCGATATTCCATATACACAACCTGTGTACTTTAGCAACGACTGTTTTTGCTGTTATTTGATTAACCCAGATTGCAATGCTTATATATGAGTACACATCCGTTGTGATGCTTTTTTCAATCACTTTATTCAAATGTAAATTTAAATATTTCACCAACCAAAAAATATATATGTATATACAACGAATCCCCAAAAGCCTTCAATGTTTTATACATATATTTGTTACCCCCGCATAGACTACATGTACCCCAGAGGCATAGCTCTTGGTGGTAGCGGAGAGATGTAGTGTGGTATTGAAAATTATTTTTTAATGTGGCATTGATGTTGCCTTTGAGTTTTGTGAGTTGTGTTTTTTTTCATAAAAAAAAACAAAACAAAATGAATGGGGGAGGCGGGAACAACCAGAAACGGAAAGCCATTAACTTCAGAGTTCAGGCAAGAAAATTAAAAAATATACAAAGACACAACATGGAGAATAGCTCTTTTTTCTTTGCACGGTTTTGGCCATGATAACATGAAATGGTGACTCGTTGAAACCTAATATGATACGCGGGTTTTTTTCTTTTCCCCCGTTTAACGTTTTTTAATATGGAGGCCATATTCATATGGAAGGGGTCGGAAAAGGCTCTTACATTTTGATTTCTGAAAACACACACACGCACATTTTATTAAAGATTGTAGGTCTGCTTCATTAATCTTCAATTCTAAAGGAAAATGCGTACACAGACCATTTTTCATTATTTATTTTGTGAAAAAAAATAAAACTATTCGCTTTTTTGTGTGGCAGTGAAGGTTGTCCTAAACATTTGCAAAAAGAATAAAATAAAATTAATTACATTTCAAAAGCCAACCATGGACATAAATTTTAATTATTTTGATACCAAGAATTGTGCTTTAATATAATAAGATATATTTATTTTTCTAACACCAACGCTATGTTCGAACATTTTCTACCCTGCATCATGCGATGGACATTCCAAATTCTCCATGTCAGTCAAGATCATTATATGGGACTATGTCATTGTAAATTGTTCATTCTCGGAGATGGAACGTGCCAAATTGTTGACCCACATTTCGGAAAATATGGCTATGAACTGCAACATACTGAAAATTGACCGAGGATGATTTCCCAGGGACCCGGTCATTCTCCGTTTTCATACTACATTTTACGTTTTTATCCATTAAATATTTATCATACGCTTCGTAGTCAGTTTGATATTTAAAAATTAATAACAATCATACGCACTCATGTATATATTTTGTCCTTCGGTTCCATTTAAAAGTAATTTTAATTAAAAATACAATGGAAATATTGCGAAATATATAAATGAGAATTCAATATTGAATATTCAAAATTGATACCTATCTTCTCATTGACAATTAACATATCAAGAACATAAAAAAATGCATAATTATAAGCAATGTTAATCATTAACCCTTTGAGCCCCGAAATATATTCCGCAATCTTTTTGTTCATAGATTTAATGCAACTATCCTAAATAGGATATGCACAGAATTTCACATCGCTACATCCTTGTATTCGTGAGATACAGTACATTTATTCGGAAAAATTAAAGTCCAAATGCAAAATCGTCAGAAAAAATCTGTTTTAATTATTTTCTATATTCATTTATACGAGAATAAAAAATAATTCTGATTAAGATAATACAAATTCACAGAAAAAGTTATTAAAAATATATACTGTACATTTTATGTTTTTACCCAATAAATATTAGTCATACGCTTCGTAGTCAGTTTGTTGTTTGAAAATTAATACCAATCATACGCCCTCATGTATATATTTTGTCCTTCGGAGCCATTAAAAAGTAATTTTAATTAAAAATACAATCGAAATATTGCGAAATTATGTATTATCTCCTCATTGACATATTAACATATCAGGAACATAAAAATGCATAATTATAGGCAATGTTAATACTATAATACTTCCAGGAAAAAATTACAAAAATTCTGCTTAAATGTAGTTATGTTTTAATTTCATCTTTAACCTTTTTTAAGGTAATAAAAATTGTCAGAAAAGCAAACGAAAAATAAATATTGTATATATTGATCATTAATGATATTAATAATTAATAACAATCATACGCCCTCATGTTTTTTTTACATTCTGTCCTTTGCCAAAAATAAACTTTTTGTGAAAAAAATCTTAAAGGTCGGTTTATATGGAGACTATTAAATAAACAAAAATTGCTTTTTTTAATGAATTACCAAATTACAGACACACAGATTGGAAAACTGGGATAGATATCCACTTATCAACAATAAAGCTGTATCTTTATATATGATTTTATATAGGAGCCATATAAAAGCATGAATCTCCATTGAAATATTTGTGGAAAAACAAATTTTTATTCACCAGGAATCCGAGATGCCAAATTACAGGCTCTTACGCTAAGACCTTTAATAATGCCGAAAATGAACAGGCTTCTTTTTATCTGAGCGCTATATCAATTTATGGACCTAGATGGCAAATCTTCTGTAGGGGTAGGGATATGCGGTTAACATTTCAAAATGTTGAAAAAAATGATACAGAACCTTTATGCGGGAGCTTAGTGTAAACATTTACCTATATTGAATACTTTCTGTGAAGTTGTTTTTTTAATGAACCCATGATTGCAACATTACAATCACTTCGGTTGTGGTTAAAACCCGTTAAATACGAAAATGGAGATACTTATATGGGGCTATGTCAATACTAACCAGAATCGAGACCTTTATATGCACAAAAATACACAGGACGATATGTTTCAACTATAGAGGAATTAGTCTCCTTCCCATCGTATATAAAGTGTCAATGACATTTAGCGTGCTGTCTGAACGACTGATGCCAATGGTCAATGACATTTTTAGATCTGGTAAATCAACTATATATTAATCTAAATCTAATTTGTTTGAAAAAGTGAAACAATATTGATAGTTTTTAGTGGGTTAATTGGACAGATATATAAACTTTTCAATAGCAACTATATGATACCCTTCACCACTATGGGTATATTAAAAAGGTCATTAACATGAAATTGGATGAACTAAAATATATGACCTTTATCTAAATGTGAACCGACTTAGACCAATCCATAAACATGTCATTCGTTTGTTACAATGGGACCAAATTCTGTAAAACGATTTGAAGCAAATATCAATCGCGCACCCGTTGAATATTTAGAGCCCGAGTAACACGCATTACGTCATTCTATTCTGAATAACATGAAGAGTTTGGTGCACCATTTACTTAAAATAGGATGAAAATAGATATGGAAGCTGTATGGAAATCCAAACCGTTTTTCAAGAAAATGTATACACATCATTCTAGACTCAATTCAGTACGCTATGCCAAATTTCGTGAAAATCGGAAGGTATATAGGGACTTTGGTACACCATTTACATTAAATCGGTGGAACATATATATGGGACCTATATCTAAATCTGAACCAATTTTCAAAAAATTTTACACACATTCTAGACATAATTCATTACGCTATGACAAATTTCGCGGAAATCGAATGATATATAGGGACTATGGTCAACCATTTACATTAAATCGGGCGAAACAATATATGGGAGCTATATCTAAATCTGAACCGATTTCGAAACTTATCGCACATCATGCTAGACATAATTTAGTAAGATATGCCAATTTTCGTGCAAAACGAATGATTTTTAGGGACTTTGGGACTTAAATCAGACGAAAATCTATCTAAATCTGAACCGATTTTTCCCAAATTCAATAGAGTTCGTCCTTGGGCCGAATAAGTGACCTATGCCAAATTTCATCCAGTTCGGACCATTAATGCGGCCTGTACTTTGTTTACAATTTAACATGGACAGACGGACGGACGGACATGCATAAATCGACTTAGAAAGTGATTCTATGCATATTCTCAAAAGGAACCATGTGTCTATCTCGATTCCTTTTGTCTGTTACAAACATATGCACAAAGACATAATACCCTGTACCACAGTGTGGTGAAGGGTATAAAAATTCTAGGCATATTAACGTTGTATGTAAGCATTATCAGACCCCTATCTTTAATGTTGTGAGCTCTATCATGATTTCAAAAGACGGGCATGGGTAAATATATATAGAATGTTATTCTGATCTAAAAAATATATAAATTATGCGATATACGTTGCATTTTGCATGCACTCAACCCTATGGAGGAGGGAATACAAAATTTGGCAATTATCTTCGCATTGGAAATTAAATATAGAAAAAAATGCAAATTTATAGGTTGTTCAAAATACTTTGAACAGGATTTTATGTTACAGAAGATTTGATCGTTGGAGTGTTTTAAGATAAGAGTCTAAAATCCCACATGGAACGCTGATAAGACTGTTGTTGTTGTGTGTTGAGATTTTATGACGCACACTATGGGAAAACTCTCCACAGATAAAATTCTATTATTAGGACAAATAGTTTATTGATAAGTATTGTGTATTTGAGATTAGGCTAAGCAAGAGTTGTTTATGTAGAACCCAAGGATAAATATTTTAAAATAAAATTAGGCCTTACAACCACTCAAACTGTACTGTCGGGAGCACCGTGTCTTCTTATTTATTATACAGATGAGCTGCGGCTGTCTGTATATTTTAAATATAGGTAATGTGTATTTTCTAAGCAAAATTGCGAAATTGTCATTAACTCATTTTCATTGATTTCAATTCAATAATAGAAAAATAAAAATGTGAGTTCAAGAAGTAGGTTTATTCGGTGTGTGTGTGAGTGTGTGATTATCTGAGCAATTTGCGACATACATGAAATGTATAAAAAATTCCCCTAATTAAGGTTTTAAACTAATTATATATTTTTCCCTTTACTTCTAGGTAAGAGACATTGCTACACAACAAATACACGACCCACCTAATATGTGAGTAAATATTATAGATATTATTATATATCATTTGATTCAATCTAAAATTTTTTTTGTGTTGACCTCTGCTTTTGGGGGGAAAAAGCTTTGCGATGAAATTATCTTTAGGATCAACCTTTTTTGCTAGATTTTTTCAGATTTTTTATTTATTTATTTTCTTTTTGTTCAATACAAAAAAAAATCCATGTAAGTCATTATTCTTGTCGAATCTCTGAAAACTGCCACTTTACGTCATTTCCATTGAACAAATCTCAAAAAATAATAATTAAATTATTTACATACCTTAGACTTTTGTCGTTTATCAATGAAAGCGCTTTAATTTTACAAAAATTTATTGAAATTCGCATTAGCATTTTTCGACACATGTTGTCTAATTATTATTTTATTAAGTTTGTAACTATGACAAATATCCATTTTCCAATTATCGATAAAAGAATGAAATAACGAATCGACACAATCAATGGTATTCTAATGGATTTGTAGAATTGAAACAAAAAGCAAAAAAAAAACAAAATCCTGGAAAAACACCATGAAATTGTATACAGAATTACAGTCAATAAGCAAATCAATGTCATAGATATTGATTGTGTAAAATGAATTATACAAACAAAAATACATATTCAATATAATTTGCATTTGATTACAAACTAAAGTTATATGAAATGTTCAGTATTTATAATTAAATAAAAATAATATATCTATAAACAGGGGCGTAGTTAAAAATTCAAGGGGAATAATTAAGAGCAAATTTTTTCGCATGTCACTCCTCTTGGCGGACTAGGACTTACGCAAACCATTGCCATCTCACTCAATTAGTTAGTTTCCTTAAACATTATTTTTTTTCCAACTTATTAGATGATTCCTTTGATGTAGCCTGTCCTATGTGATGAGGTTGTCATCTATTGTTCCCTAGAAACAACTTCTGTTTGAATTGTGTGCTATAGTTGCTGCCATTTTCCTCTAGGTGGCGGTATCTCCTTTCTTCCTTATATTGTGTTATTATCATTTGTTGATGATGATTTAGAGGTTGGTTATTAGAATGTTGATTCAAAAATCACATTGAAAGATTATTTCCTATTATAAAAATAATATTTAAATTAATAAGGTCGTAGTAAAAAACTCAAGGAGAAAATTAAGAGCAAATTTTTTCGTCTATTAGTCTTTTTGGAGGACTAGAATTTTCATAAACTATCGCCATATTACACTATTAGTGATGTGATGAGTTTACCATCTGTCGTTATCTAGAAACAATGCCTGCCTGAAACATACGATCATTGGTTGGTGTCCTTGCTTATTTGATGGTGCCACTTTCCTCTGGATGGCGCTATATGCATTCTTCCTATATTGTGTTATCCTCATTTGTTGATGATGATGTAGAAGTTTATTAATAGACTTTCAGGGGTCTTCGGAAAAATTTCATTAATTCGAAAATAAATTTGTAAGAATTTTTTCCTTCTCTCCTTGGGATTTTTAATGGTGCCTTTATTTATTTTATAATGTGGTATAGTTCTTGATATATCAAAAATTTTGATGTTTAAAAAATAATGTTTGGAAATTTAAAAAAAATTTTGTATTATAAATATTGCAATAACTTTTACTGTACAATAAAAAAATAGCCACTCCTCCTTCCCTTTACCCCCACCACTGCCTTTTTATATACCAATATCCTTGTCCTTTGCTTTTTTTTTTTTGTCAAATAATTAAATAAATCTTAATAATTAGTTTTATTTCAATTTTAATATTTTCGTTCCTTTTCTATTTTTTTCCTACGAAATTTGATTACCTTAAAATGTATACTTGTATTAGTTTTTTCTTCTTCTTCACCTACAACTTTTCAATATGACATACTTTCCGGTTGTTGTTGTATTTCTTTAACTCATTGCTTTGTAGCATATTTTTAGGGTACCTTTGCTTTGCTACTACATTTTGCTTTCTTTTTGGTGGAAACTTTTTAATTATAAATCTGTACAAAAAACTCCTTGTCGTTGTTGTTGTTGGAAGAAAGGAAATAATCTGCAAATTATTACAATTCTATTTCAACGTTGCTTCGATCCAAATATTGCACAATGGGCTAAAAAACTATAATTTTATGAAAATAAATGTGTATACTTAAATTTGACACAACTTCTCCAAACTAAAAGGAATATCTGCAGCTATTTAAGCAAATAATACCTACAGCTCTTTCACAAGAAGAAGAATACCTACAACTTTTCCACAGGAAGAAAAATACCTTCAGATTCCCTATAGGAAGGCGTCTAAGAAATTTAAAATATCTGAAAAAGAGATGGACACTATTTAATAATTTCTGGCACGTATTTTGACAAATTGGTTCTAATTTGATATTTTCCTATCTCATTGTGTGGCAAATCTTTCTATTGACCTATATTTAGTTATAACCCCCATTTAAATGTCCAGACGCATTACTGGTATTTAGATGATATCTTGCGAACTGTTCAACTCAGGTGTCCATTATATAGCATTCCGGATTTATTGATGGCGAAAGCCATACCTGAAAGCTTTGAGTATATATCCATGTTTTCACATAAATGTCCCGGCCATTAATTTAGATTTTTTCAACTGTAGATGTGCTATACGAAATTTGGCGCTTTGTTTTTACAGAGGATAATAAACTTGCTCTGACATTGTTCCTATATTTGAACACCACTCTCATGGTGGGGCTTAAAAAAAAATGTTTTGTCCGGCCGTTGATAAAAACAAGTACAAAAGTAAGGTTTATTATCTGTAAATTTTGTTCAAATATTAAGTGATCTCCCTCGAATGAATTTTGTTAACGTGTTAAGGATAATGAAATATTTGTATGGAAAATATATTAGGCGAATCCGACAGTTGTTGGAAGGGCTATTTTATATATTATATTATTATATATTCTTTAAAAATTCTCGCCATCTATGGGCCATGACAAAAATATTCTTTAAAAATTCACGCCATCTATGGGCCATGACAAAAATAGTCTTTAAAAATTCACGACTTCGATAGGCTTTGGAAAAAATATTCTATAAAAATTCTTTGGAAAAAAAATATTCTTTAAAAATCCACGCCTTCGATGGGCTTTGAAAAAAATATTCTTTAAAAATCCACGACTTCGATTTGGAAAAAATATTCTGTAAAAATTCTTTGGAAAAAAATAAATATAAAAAAATATTCTTTAAAAATCCACGCCTTCGATAGGCTTTGGAAAAAAATATTCTTTAAAAATCCACGCCTTCGTTAGGCTTTGGAAAAAATATTCTTTAAAAATCCACGCCTTCGATGGGATTTGGAAAAAAATATTCTTTAAAAATCCACGCCATTGATAGGCTTTTGAAAAAATGTTCTTTAAAAATCCACGCCATTGATAGGCTTTGGAAAAAATATTGTTTAAAAATCCATGCCTTCGATAGGCTTTGGAAAAATATTTTGTTAAAAATCCATGCATTCTTTGGGTTTTAGAAAAAAAAATTTTCTTGAAATATCAACGCATTCTATGGGCCTTGAAAAAATTTCTTTTAAAAATCCACGCCTACTATGGGCCGTGAAAAAATATTCTTTAAAAATCCATGCTTTATATAAGCTTTGGGCGACATTTTGTAGAAAATTTGTTAGTTAAAAAATATCGTCTTATGGTATTTACAGCCTATTTCTGTAAAATCAAATCAAATAAATTTGAACGTGTTACTACCAAAATTTTGTTTATAAACAAAAATAAATGACGTATTTTTCAAAACCAAGGAGTTTGGTCGTAAGTCGGTAGAATTCTTTCGAGTTTTATAGCATAGACAGACGACAGCCTTTCTTTTCGAGTTTTACACACAATGATATAAAGGCTTTTCTTCATGGAATTTAAAGTTACCACCAAAACAGTGTATCCCGGCATGACTCAAAAAAGTAATCGATAACGAATTTGTCCTTCTGAATTTTTAATATACTCGCCAAGGGCTTTCATTCCCATAAGGTATTTTCCACCCCACAAAATTTCTGACAAGCATTTATGCAAGTTCTCTCAATTTCCCTGTACTTCATACTGTGTTCAGAAGTTCTGAGCAATTTCTGAAAAAATAGGAGTTACATATTCTGAGGTTTTTTTTCTTAGCTATGTTAAAACATGATAAAAATTAGTTCTATAAGACGTGACCGACAATTTCTTTATTATATACAAGCAGATACTTTAATAGTAGCTTATTTGAGCATACTGAGCATTTTCCAGAGTTACCAAGTATACCGAAGTTCCAGGTATTTTATAGATTCCATGAAAAACAATAATAATATTGGCATTTTAACTATTTCCTTGAATTTCATAAAAAAATCATAAAAAATATTTTTCATCAAAAATTAAAATGTAATCTGTCGGAGGAATAAATAATTTTTTCAAATAATTGTTAAACAGAGCTTCTTCTCTCAACGCATTTTTTAAATTTTTTCTTTTAGTGTGAACATTTTTTATACTCAGTTTTATATTTCCATACCATTTCGATTTCTATCACATTTCCAAAATATCATATATATTTCTGCCCATTGTGCATTGTGGCAAAAAACTCCTGTGCAACAATGTCAATTTATGTTTAGCAGCATTTGCAAATGCCAGCCAGCCAAGGAGAGAAAAAAGAAACAGAAATACATGTATTTATGACTGTGTGTGTGTGTGTGTAACATTTAAATAAGGAAATGACTTTTACATCCGTTGCAATTTTGACATTTTCTAAGTAATGCAGCAAAGAAAGGCTGCCTGCAGTCATATGCTCGGCAAACATTCATTCAGCAATTACAAGCAAACCGACTTCCTTTTACTATTTCTTGCGGAGAAACCCCCAAAGCGAAGGAGAGGGATAGAGTTATTCTCGACTTGCAGTTTCTTACACAAATGGCAACATGAAATGTTGAAAAAAAGAAATATTCAAGAAACAAAAAACTGTACAGGTGTTCAGATTTTTCCCACCTATAAAAATTTTGTTTTTTTTATTATTTTGTTCCTTTGTAGTTTGGGTTTAAACCCCCCAAACTTCAGGTATTCAAAAGTGAGGAAAATTTATTTTCAGGGCAATTTGAATTTATGTTTTTATTTTGCTAACCAAGAATAAATAAAATATGTTTGCTTATTTTCTTATTATTTTAAATATTTCAACAACAATTGTTACACCAAGAACAAAAATGCATTGGTGTGTGCAACAAAATGTAAAGCATACTTTCAGGCAACCTAGACGTAGTCATAACCAACCAAAATTAAACCAATTTAAGACCCAAAAAATGGTTCAGAGTGTGTGAATCAAAGCTAACAATTACGTAATTCTATTCATTTCAAATAATTTGAACAATTCTCTTGAAATATTTTCAAAATATGCAAAGTACAAAGCATAGCTGCCGGCCACGTGTGGTGTTAAATATAAAATGCACAAAAATTCCATTATTGTGTCGTAAGTAATTGCAGTGTATATGGTTCCATAAACCTTTTCATTTGAGGAATCAGAAATTCCAAGAATATGCAAAACTTTTTTCCCAACCAAAGTTGTAATATGTCGCATCCTTATTGTTAATTACATTATTTTTGTTGAAAAAAATACACACTTTTTAATTTATATATTTTTTGTTAAAAGGGTTTGTAAAATTGATTGACATTTCAGAAAACGTGTGGCAAAGTTTGAAATTGAAATTCATTAACAGATTTACAAAACATGCCACACTTTGGAAATATCGTCAGACGGGTTGTATGTTGATTTTGTCAGAAAATTACAAATCTCATATGCGATGTCAAAAATGCAATGTATGCAAAACAAATAAAAAAATTGGAGTAAAGTTAAAAAGGGGTTATTGCAGAAATTGAGACATTAGATAAAAAAGGAACGAGTTTCTAAATTTTTGAACCGGATAGTTAGATAACAAAACCTTTAATAGTCCGGTTCAATAAATTTAGCACGTTTATTTACTACCTTTTATAATCTTAATATTATATTCTTATATATATTCTTTCTTCTTCTTTCTAATAATTAGCATATAAGGTATTGAAACCGGTTTTATCATCTTAATATCCGGTTCAAAAATTTAGAAAACCGGTTATTTTTTCTTCGAAATTTATTTCTTTGGCATTCATTTTTTTACAATCTTATGTCGTTATGCCAAATACGTCAGAAAAAAATAATTTCGAGGAAAAAAACCGGTTTACTAAAAGCAAGTGAACAAACGTGCTAAATTTATTAAACCGAGAAAATTCCGTTTTCTAAATTTTTGAACCGAATATTAAGATAATAAAGCCGATAATAGTCCGGTTCAATAAATTTGCGCACAATTGTTTACTTGCTTTCTAATGTAAAGCGTAGAAGGTGTCGAAACCGGTTTTATTGTCTGAATACCCGGTTCAAAAATTTAGAAAACCGGTTCTTTTATCTTCGCAATTTATTTCTTTGGCATTAATTTTTTTAAGTAAAAAAAATCGAGGAAAATAGAACCGGTTTTCTAAATGTTTTAACGGTATATTCGGCTAAAAAAACGTTATTAGTCCGGTTCAATACAATTAGCTCGTTTGTTTACTAGCTTCCTAATGAAAAACATATAAGATATTGAAACCGGTTTTATTATCTGAATATCTGGTTCAAAAATTTAGAATCCGGTTTTTCCCTCGAAATTTATTTGGGGCACACAAAGGGTTAAGGACCCCATCAATAATCTCATGAGCAACATTTTTTTTTTTTTTTTTGATTTTACTAAAAGAATGTAATCCCAAAAAAATACATACAAATTCTGCAAATGAGGATATGAAGCTATATCTTCAAGTATAATAGGGTGGCCAGCAAAAAAAATCAAATTCGCCATATGTCAAGTACCCCACCAAAAATCTCATGAGCAACATTTTTGTAGAATATTTCGACGTTAAAAAAATCGCATCTGGTGATAATTGAAGTCTGGTTTAATTAATTAAGGACGAAAAGGATAGACAAGGAATCGAGATAGAAGGACAAAATGTTCTACAAAAAAATTCCTCATTTGATTTTACTAAAAGAATGTAATCCCAAAAAAATACATACAAATTCTGCAAATGAAGATATGAAGCTATATCTTCAAGTATAATAGGGTGGCCAGCAAAAAAATCAAATTCGCCATATGTCAAAGTTTGATATGAATCTGCAAACTTTGACACATGGTGAATTTTTCCTTCAGGGGTTTTCATATCCCTTTTATCTCAAATAGGAATTTTCCACCACCCCAGACCATGGCCTCGATTTTGTCGCATGGTATTATTAATGTATTTGATTCTAAAATGGATCCTGTTGCCTTCCCTTTCAATTGTGGAGTTATGAAAATGTTTTTTTGTTTTATTTATTTTTTATTATAATTTGATTGTATTTAAAATATATATTTTATTTAGAGAGTTATAGATGGCGTATGATTATTTTTAATAATAATTATGTGTGGTTCCATATGGCGTATAAGTAATGTTAACAATTATACACACACTGGTATGTGTGTAAAAATAAAAAAACGGCTTATTAATTTAGTCGTAAACTTTTTATTTATGAGTAATATATTTTCTATGATCAATTTTCTTAAATTTAAAAAAAGAATGAAAAAAGAAATGTAATCCAAAACATATGATTAGGATTTTAAATTAAATCGAAGAAATAAGTAATGCATATATTTAGGCTGCCATGAATTTAAATGCCATCAATTGCCACACACAAAAAATATGTAGGTTGACTTCTTGGCTAGGCTTTTACTACTTCTTCGTTTTCTTTTCAGCACTTCAGCACCCAACACATAGTTTTCCATTTCGTTGGCTTCTTTCACATTTGCCGTCTCCTTCTCACGTGTTTTGTCACAACTCCAGTTTGCATTAAACAAAAGAAAATGTTTTAATTAGGTTTTGCCATTGCAGTTTCCAGTTTTTTCCCCTTTTTCTTTATGTACTTTTCCTTGTAAGTTGTAAGATTTGTGTGTGTTAGTGTGTGTGTGTGAAACTATGTTAATTGAAAGTAACATATGTGTTAGTCTTACAAATTGAAATTATAATTTTAAAACAAACTATGTTGCAACATATAATCATAATTATAATGTTCATTAACATAGGATGGGGTCACAAGTGAGGGCTCAAGGAGTGCAACTACATGTCAAGTAAATTCTAAGGCAAAGAATCTGAATTTAAATAAGAAATTTCACATGTCTATCTTTCTTTTCATGTGTGTGTGTGGAATTTACTTTTCTTAGTATTTAGTTTATTAAATAAATATAAAATTTGAAAGTAAACTTTTATTGAATTATGATGAAAATTATTATTTTAATACGAAATTCTTTGGAGGTAAAATGCATATATTTTATGAAGAATAATGGATGGCGTATGAATAATTTTAATAGTTATTTTAATTGGACCCGAGTGGCGTATAGGTAATATTAGTTTTCATAAGCAATACTAAAATGTTAAAATAAGACATTACATATTAAGAGATTATACAAATATTATTTAAATAAATATTTTTTTACTAGCATATGGCCGTAACTTCGTTAGCGAATGCGGGAAATATTTAAATATGCATCAACATATTATTTTATTTTCACAGAAAACTACATATGTCAGAAAAACTAACCAATCCACACATTAATATCGACCATAAATTAAATTTGAATAACATTTAGTACCAAATTTCATGATTCGAGCTCTTAAAGTTCACCCAAATAAGTACCCTATTCAAACATCCAACAAAACTTCATGCATATCCCGATTCTACACTCCCACAATAATTCTAAATTCAAATTTAAGGATTCCAACTCTATTGGTTCACCCACAATTCAAATTGTACCAAATTTAGTACACAGTAGTACGAATTTCCAAAACTTCCTACTTAACTCAAACCAACACCCCGACAGTGATCCTAAATCCAAGTTTCAGGATTCCAACTCTATCGGTTAACTCACAATTCAAATTGTACCAAATTTCGTACACAGTAGTACCAATTTCAAAAACTTCCTACTTAACTCAAACCAACACCCCCACACTGATCCTAAATCCAAGTTTCAGGATTCCAACTCTATTGGTTCGCCCACAATTCAAATTGTACCAAATTTAGTACACAGTAGTACGAATTTCCAAAACTTCCTACTTAACTCAAACCAACACCCCCACAGTGATCCTAAATTCAAATTTCAGGATTCCAACTCTATTGGTTCGCCCACAATTCAAATTGTACCAAATTTAGTACACAGTAGTACCAATTTCAAAAACTTCCTACTTAACTCAAACTAACACCCCCACACTGATCCTAAATCCAAGTTTCAGGATTCCAACTCTATTGGTTCACTCACAATTCAAATTGTACCAAATTTAGTACACAGTAGTACCAATTTCAAAAACTTCCTACATATACCCAATCCTACACCCCCACACTGATTCTAAATCCAAGTTTCAGGATTCCAACTCTATATGTTCACCCACAATTCAAATTGTACTAAACTTAGTACATAGTAGTACCAATTTCCAAAACTTCCTACATATCCCACTCCTACACCTAAATCAAAATTTCAGGATTCCAACTCTTTCGGTTCACCCACAAATCAAATCGTACTAAATTTAGTACATTGTAGTACCAATTTCTAAACCTTCCTACATACCACAATCCTACACCTCTACAGTGATCCTAAATCAGAATTGCGGGATTCCAACTCTATCGCTTTACCCACAATTCAAATTGTACCAAATTTAGTACACATTAGTGCTTAATTCCAAAAATTCCTACATATCTCAATCTTACACCTCAACAGTGATCCTGACTCCAAATTTCATGATTCTAGCTCTATTGGTTCTCCTAAAATTCAAATTGTACCAAATTTAGTACCGTTTAGTACACATAAGTATTATTTTCTTAAACTAACCCCAATCCCACACCCCTACAGTGATCCTAATTTCAAATTTCATAGTTCCCTCTCTATCGGTTCACCCAAATCCAAACTGTACCTATTATAGTACTATTTAGTACTTTTCGTACACACAAGTAATACATTTCTCAAACTACGTTCATATCCCAATCCTACACTCCGACGGTACTTTTAATTTCAAATTCCAGAATTCCAGCTCGATTTGTATCTCCAAATTAAATTTGTACCAAATATAGTACCATATAGTACTTTTCGTACACATAAATACACGCTTTCAAAACCATCTCCTTAAATGGACCCTACTTCTCAACCATAATTCACACTCCAAATTTCAAGTTTTTAGCTCAATCCATTCATATGCTACAGAATTGTACCAAATTTAGTACATTTTCGTACTTATCGGATAGTTATAGTTTGAATTTCCAAAAATCCTTTGGTACATCTATCCTACACTCCATCAACGACCACCAAACCAAATTTCATAGTTCTAGCTCCACCGGTTCGCCAAATACAAATGGTATCACATTTAGTACTTTTTAGTACTTTTCATACCGTATTAGTACGAATTTCCAAACACCCAGCGTTATCTGTCACCTTTGGACCAAGAGTGACCCTCACGCAAAATTTCAAGATTGTAGCTTCAGCCGTTTCGTCTGGGCGTTGATGAATCGTTAAATCAGTCAGTCAGTCAATCTTTTATTCGTATAGATTAAATTTTGAAAGTAAACTTTTATTGAATTATGATGAAAATTTTTATTTCAACACCAACTTCTTTGGATGTAAAATACACATATTTTATAGAGAGACATGGGTGGCGTATAACTCATTTTAATAGGTTTTTATACCCTTCACCACACTGTGGTACAGGGTATTATGTCTTTGTGCATATGTTTGTAACAGGCAAAAATAATCGAGATAGACCCATGATTGCTTTTGAGAATATGCATAGAACCACTTTCTGAGTCGATTTATGCATGTCCGTCCTCTGTCCGTCCGTCCATGTATTTTTGTAAACAAAGTACAGGTCGCATTTATGATCCGATTTGGATGAAATTTGGCACAGGTCACTCAATTGGCCCAAGGACGAACCCTATTGAAATTGGAGAAAATCGGTCCACGTTTAGGCATAGCTCCCATATAAGGGTACCCCCAATTTTCGGTATTTTGAGGTTATTTAGCACGTTTTTAACTGAATTCGCTGAAAATTGGCACTTTGAGTTCTTATTGGGTAGCAAATCTCCCTACTAAAAATTATAAATATAGGTCCATTTTTTCGGATAGTCTCCATATAAGGGTACCCCAATTTTCGGTATTTTGGGGGTTTTGATCGCATTTTTGGACCGAATTCGCTGAAATTTGGTACTTTGAGTTCTTATTGGGTAGCAAATTTCCCTACTAAAACTTATAAATATATGTATATATAGTCCCCATATAAGGGTATTTTGGGGTTCTTGAGCTCGTTTTATAACTGAATTCTCTGAAATTTTGTACATTGGGTTCTTATTGGGTACCAAATTACTCCACTAAAAATTATAAATATAAGTCCAGTTTTTCTGGTAGTCCCCATATAACGGTACCCCCAAATTTTTGGTATTTTGGGGGTCCTGGTCGTATTTTTCGACCGAATTGACTGTAATTTAGTACGTCGAGTTCTTATTATGTAGCAAATCTCTCCACTATAAATTATAAATATAGGTCAATTTATTCGGGTAACCCCCATATAAGGGTAACCCCCAATTTTCGGCATTTTGGGGTTCTTGAACGCGTTTTTCAACCAAATTCTTTGTAATTTGGTTTTTTATACCCTTCACCACACTGGTACAGGGTATTATGTCTTTATGCATATGTTTGTAACAGGCAAAAGGAATCAAGATAGACCCATGGTTCCTTTTGAGAATATGCATATAATCACTTTTTAAGTCGATTTATGCATGTCCGTCCGTCCGTCCGTCCGTCTGTCTGTCCATGTTAAATTGTAAACAAAGTACATGTCGCATTTATTATCCGAATTGAATGAAATTTGGCATCCGTCACTTATTTGGCCCAAGGACGAACCCTATTGAAATTGGGAAAAATCGGTTCAGATTTAGATATAGCTCCCATATATATTTTCGTCCGATTTAAGGTAAATGGTGCACCAAAGTCCCTATATATCTTTTGATTTGCACGAAATTTGGCACAGCGTACTTAATTAAGCCTAGAATGATGTGTGCTAAGTTTCATAAAAATCGGTTCAGATTTATATATAGCTCCCATATATATTTTCGTCCGATTTAAGGTAAATGGTGCACCAAAGTCCCTATATATCTTTCGATTTGCACGAAATTTGGCACAGCGTACTTAATTAAGCCTAGAATGATGTGTGCTAAGTTTCATAAAAATCGGTTCAGATTTATATATAGCTCCCATATATATTTTCGTCCGATTTAAGGTAAATGGTGCACCAAAGTCCCTATATATCTTTCGATTTGCACGAAATTTGGCACAGCGTACTGAATTAAGCCTAGAATGATGTTTGGCACACATCATTCTAGGCTTAAGTTTCGTGAAAATAGGTTCAGATTTAGATATAAGATTCATCTGTTGAATTTACCCAAAGTGGTGAAGGGTATCATATAGTCGGCCCCGTCCGACTTTACCACTTTCCTTACTAGTTTTAGTTGGGCCCATATGATATATAAATGATATTAGTTATATGTATGTTTATGTATAAATTCGAAGTTCCTTAACCAGGATATATGTAGATCGTAACCTTTTTTAATTTATGTTTAATATATATTTTTCATGTTAAATTTTCCTAAATTTAAATCATCACGTAATACCTTCAATGTGATTATTTACCCACCTGAATATTGATTTTTTTTTCATGAAAATTCCAATTATTTAGTTACAAAGCAACCTACATTACGGTAATTGAGATTTTTTAAAACATTTAATTGTAAATAGTTTACAATAAAAATAAATAGCAATAGCTCTGAAGAGGAGAATAGAATCAGGAAAGATACAAAGACAGGGAGAGAGAAGAAAAAAATTAACAACGAATGTAATTTAATTTTAATTGGATTTGATATTGTTTTTTCTTTCTCTAAAATCATTTGATGTTGTTAACATAGTTTAGGGTAGAATAAAATGAACAAACATTGGGTTTTTACATTCACTTTACAAAGGACATCAAGGAAGCATAGCAACATACCAACCAATATATTTATTTATATACATTTTGAAAAATTTGCAATTTACACAAGGATAGTTTTAATGTTGTTTTTCATTATTAGTTTTTTTTCCTGTCCAAACAACACCTTGTTAACTGGGTAACTAAACCTTAATGGAATATCTATATTCATTTACATAGACAGCAACAAAAAAATATGTATACTTACACATTTGAATAGAGAAACAAGGCCTAACATATACAAGGATACCAAGTCAAAAAAAAAAAAGTACTAGAAATATCGTATCTGTGTGTAAAGAATTTTTAATCTGTGAATAAAAGAACATTACAAAAACATCTACACACGTATATGTTAATACATGTATATATGCATGTGTGTCTGTATATTTGGTATATTTGTTTTAACATCTCTTGTTATGAGCTCAATTAATCCACTGGGGTAATAGAGCAACATTAACGAAATGTAATTATTTGCATTTTCACATCCACACACACATATATGAAAAACACTCATAACGCACACATTCATACATACATATTTATATGCCCACATGGCGTATAATGGCAACATTGCTAGATAAATTTATATGCAAATAGATTTTTTTTCTTTTCATAAAAATTGGTTATATCTATCAAGCGCACATTTCTGGTATACTTATGCGCTATTTTGTAGTTTTCTGAAGGACGTTATTGCTCATCTTCGAAATACTAGAGATTTTGTTACATAATGATAAACAGTGGATCCTAAGAAATCTAATTTTAATTTTTTGGATATATGCAATAGGACAAACAATAAATGGGATCTACATGATATTCTAACTGATCTCAAAATGGTGATTTTTAAAAGTAGATTGTCATAAACTAAGAGACTTCTTAATGTGGATTTATTAAACATTTTTGCATGTACTAAAAGCGTGTATTTAAAAAGAAAATTGATTATAGGATCTTACCGACTTTTAAACGTGGATATTTAAAAAAACTATGTTTTCATATTTTTCATGGACTAAAAATACGTTCTTTTTATACCCTTCACCACACTGTGGTACAGAGTATTATGTCTTTGTGCATAAGTTTTTAACAGGCAAAAGGAAACGAGATAGACACATGGTTCCTTTTGAGAATATGCATAGAATCACTTTCTGAGTCGATTTATGCATGTCCGTCCGTCTGTTGGTGTTAAATTGTAAACAAAGTACAGGTCGCATTTATGATCCGAATTGGATGAAATTTGGCATAGGTCACTTATTCGGCCCCCTTAAGGGAACCCCCCATTCTCGATTTTAATTTTTCAAGATTTTCAATGGGCTGGTAAATCAATACCAATGCTTGTTAATGTTTGTAACTTTGCACATATATATTTGAAGATTTAAAAGGGATGAAACATAATTTACAAAAAAAAAAATTGTTATTGTTTTGTTGTTGTTTTTTGTAGTTAAAGAAAAGTCCTTATTTTTGATGGCGGGCATGATAACTCCCCACATCGGAATCCGAAAATTTCAACGGTGTTAGAAAGAGCACATGTCTGTCTCTCATATGAACTAGGATTATTGACTTCGCTCAAAAATTAACAAAATGCGGACCTTTGAAAAAATATTTTTGGATTTGTTACCAAAAACCAAGTTAAAATATAAGGAAGGAAGACCTTCACCGACTGGCTTTATCCTAGTTCATACGATAGCTATACACTCACAGAGAAACGTGTAAAAATTTGGAATCGATTGGGGCATTAGTTTTTGAGTTATCGTGCCCGCCATTCACAAATGAGAAAATCGCGTTTAAAGTTTGAGAAGCCCTTTAGCCGTCACTTGATGCTGACACAATTAATCGGCTATATCTTCAAGACTTCTTGAGATTTTCTCTTGACAGTTTGTAGGGACATTCTTGAATTAGTGTAGATTCGAATTAAATAAAAAAAAAAATGTTTGACCCCGAGAATGGGGGGTCCCCTTAAATATTTTTCATAAACTAAAGGACAAATAATATTTTATCGAATAGTTGAGTGAATTAAAAAAATATGGATATTGATATTGTATTAAAATTATAACTGCATATTTCCGTGTAAAGTACAGTTTTTACGTAAGGGGCGTTGATTATTTTTAGTAAATATTTTAGTTGGTCCTATATGGCGTATAAGTTGTGTTAATAATCATACGAAGTAAAATTAATTAGTTTTGACTACTTTAAATCCGAAATTTATTTCTTTCTTTTACAGCACTTCCATTATTTTGTTTAATAAGTTTATATTCTTTCATGGAATAACAGATTGGATTTTCTTTTAAATATTTTCCATGAACTAAAAGTTAAAAAAAAAAAAAAATGGATCGACTAGCTGCGTGGGACTAAGACTATGATAAAATTATCATAATATATGGATAAGGTTATGATAATATATAAAAATGATAACAACATAATGCGTTGTAAAGTTTATTTTATTATTATTAAATTATTTATTATGATTATTTTTAATAACTATTTTAATTGGTCACATATGGTGCATAACTAGTGTTAATAATCATACGCACAAACATATGATTTACGAAACGAATTACAATTAATTAACTTTGAAAACTGATGTGCGTAATATACCTAAACCGAAAAATTTTAAAATATATTTTATACCGTAGAACTTTAAAATATATGACTTACTTACTTACTTAGCTGGCTTGTTTCAGAACAATTGTTCCATAAGCCGAGCTTAAAAAAAATTCCAAGCGCGTCGATGACCACGTTCCAAGATGTTGTTTTCTACTTGGTCTTTCCATCCAATTCGTGGCCTTCCCCTTCTACGGGAATCATCAGTATTCTCATTTTTATATGCCTTTTGAGCTGGGGCATTTTCATTCATCCGCACAACATGGCCTATCCACCGTAGTCGCTGCAGCTCAATACGACTGACTATGTCGATGTCCGCGTATAAATTGTAAACCTCGTGGTTCATTCGACGCCGAAATTCATCGTCGACGCAGATCGGACCGTAGCTCTTTCGGAGAGTTTTTTCTCTCAAACACCCAAGACCTGCCTCATCTGTTTGCTCAAGTACCCATGCTTCTGATCCATATAATAGGACGGGTAGTATCAGCGTCTTTGTAAAGTGTGAGTTTGGTCTGGCGGGAGGTGGCCTTGTTTCTAAACTGCTTACTTGGATGAATGCCTTCCGTCTATCACAACATGATCAATTTGATTTCTCGTTACTTGATCAGGAAAGATCCAGGTGGCCTTGTGTATATCGAGATGCTAAAATCTAGTGCTGCTAACTACCATGTTTTTTGCTGGCGCGAAGGCTGAATTTTTCGACGGTGGGGCCAAAGATATTTTCCCTTCCGATTTTTGCATTTAAAAATCTCCTAGCAGAATTTTAATGGCATGACCAGGGCAACGGTCATATGCTGTTTCTAGGCGCTCGTAAAATATGTTTTGGTCTGTTCATCTATATCTTCGGTCGGAGCATAGGCACAAATTAGACTGATGTAAAAGAACTTGGCTTTTATACGGATTATAGCAATTCGCTCATCTACTGGAGTGAATCTGGAGACAAGATCTTTTATTCTCCTGATAACCATAAATCCGCAGCCAAATTCATGTCTCGTTTCATGTCAGCTATAATATAGGGCGTAATCGTCTGATTTGCTTACGCCTGTCCCTTTCCATCGCATTTGTACTTCTTAAGTATATCCGCCAAAGCGAACACTGCGCCTGTTCTGTACAACGTGCGCACATTCCAAGTGCAGATTCGCAGATCGTGGTCCTTTATACGTTTGCGGGGGTCGTCAACATTAGGGGGGTTTGGTTTTCTTTTTCTTAGCTTTTTCATAGTAGGTTGGGTTTTCCGAGAGTGGGCAACTAACCCGACGCCTCAACCCATTTTTATAGTTCTTATGGGTGAACTCGCGGCACATATTAGCTCACTATTTCATCGGGTGATGAGAATAGCTCCCCAGGTGGCACCGCGGGGAGTTCAGTGTCAACATTTGAGATGAAAGAGGGACCAAGATAAGCCTGGACTTCGCCATGTTAAAGCCAATCAGAGTCGTTGCTTGGTATCTATCATCCCCTACGCCACCCAATATGAGCCGTAGATATTTTAAAATTTTCAGTTTAGGTATACACGCAAATCGATATTATAAAATTAATTAATTTTACTTAGTTTCTTAATCCATACATTTGTGCGTATGATTATTAACACCAGTTATAAGCCATCTCTTTAATAATTGTTCGAGGACTAACAATGGAATTTGTTTGAAGAATTTTATATATTTTTTGAAATACTTTATATAATACTTGAAATATTTAATACGTGGACTCTAAATTCGATATTTTAAAATAATGGACTATGCATCTAAAGAGGTATTCTACCCCCTAAAAACTCTATATTCGGTTAGATAATGAAGTTTGGACCACTAATGAGGTGGTACCGTAATATAGAGCATATTCCCAAACGGGGTCCATATATTTTTGTTTTTATTGTAACAGAACATTGAAATAAACAGAAAATACTGCCGGTAATTCTGATCGGATTTACATGCACATTCTGGTCCACATAAATCTTTTTTTGTTCTAAATATTTCACCATTTAGCGTTTTATTTAATATAATTTTGGAACTACAATATATTAAGGCAACATACCTACTATATTATGAAAACAAATTGTTTCTATTTCCCTTGGGCGTTATCCTGATAATATCAAAAAGGATAGTACACATTAGCCAAAGACTCTCTAAAAATAATGAAATTAAAAATATATTGCGGTGTAAAGTAGATATTTTATTATAAGGATGGTAGGTGGCGTATAATTATTTTTAATAATTATTTTACGTGGACCCATTTAACGTATACGTAGTGTTAATAATCATACGCCCCCATAGTATGGGTGTAAAATTTTGAAGCGAAGCAAAAATCAATTACTTTAGGCATATTATATCATAGAACGATGAAAACAAAATATTAAGCGTTTACTGTGAAGGACTAAAGGCATCTTATTATCTTATTATATCTTATTATATTCTTGATCAGAATACAATTCTATGTCGATTTACGCATGTCCGCCTGTCTGTTGAAATCACGATAGAGATGGCAACATTTAATATAGAGCTCTGAAATTTTGCACAGACATTTCTAGTACACCTAGGATGTTTGGTATTGCAAATTGGATATATCGGACCAAATGGGATATATAGCCCCCATATAACGATACCTCCCAATACACTGTATTTTGGACATGTTTTTCCACGGAATTGGCTGTAATTTGGTATTTTGTGTTCTCATTGAATGACACATACCCGTACCAAAAATATAGACCTAAGTTTCAGTGTAACCCACATATAACGGTAACATCCAACATTCGGTATTTTATGGCTTTTATACATGTTTTCCAGCCGAATTGGCTGTAATTTGGTATTTTGTATTCTCATTGGCTGTCAAATCTCACTACCCATTTAACGGTAGCTCCACTATCAGATATTTTGAAAGTTTCAATCATCTTCTTCTCACGTATTTTTCGGTATGCTCAAGGTCCTATTATATCATGAGTTTTTCCCTAGGAGCCTCCAATATGACTACTTTAATAGTAATTTTATATGGACCCAAATGACGTATTAGTAATATTAGTTATCATACGCATGATAGTATAGAGATAATGACACATAGATGGCGCCACTAAAATTCAAAATGTGAAATTAGAAATTTTTTGATGCGAAATGAATACACGATATTTGTTGTTTGAGGATGATTTATTGTGTTATATATGAACCGTTCTGTTCTATAACCTTCTTCCATCTCTCAAGAAGCCTTATTATGCCCTCTTTCCAAAATTTGTTGGGGCTTACTTGCATTTTTATTTCGCTTATGGATTTGATTGACTTACAACGGAGAGAATTTTTTAAAGAGAGGAATAAGCAATAATCGGAGGGAGCAAGGTGTGGGAAGTGCGGAAGATGAGGTAGAACGTCCCAATCGAACTGTAATAATTTTTGTCTCAGGACCATCGCGGATTTTCAGCGAGCACAGTCTTGTTAAGGTCCGCATCCGTCGTTACTGGTCGGCCACTGTGCAAATCAAAATTGCCGGCTCTAAATTTCTTAAAGCAATTGCGGACTCCCGTAAATCTCGTCTGCAGTGTCCTTTGCATAATTGCCTTTCTTATTTTTAATCGATTGTGCAAAGTATAAAAAGTTCGGTCGGGCCGAAATTAAACACCATTTTTACTTGTTTCAAATAAACTCATTTTTTCATCGATATGTCCAGTCAAGGATTAGTTGTAATGGAACATTCCGAAAACGTAATCCTCTTTTAGGACATCATCATAGGAAGTAGTTACATACGTCTTTTTTAAATATGTATACTTGGATATATCTCATATAATTCGAAATTCTTTTTGGTTCCCAAAATATATACTTATCTTCAGGCAAATTGTCGTGAAAGTTGCACAAAATGTCCTATTACACGAAATCCGCCCGAATGAGGTTGGTTTTTCCCCTCTGGAATATTTTATCTTTGGTTTCTAACTCCTAATCCAAAACCCAAATGGAAAGTTATTACCCTCTAAAGCAGAGCATGTCTGGCAGCTCACCTGCTCTGCTTTAGAGGGTATTAACGGATTGAACGGATTCATACCAATATGCGATATTTGTATATCCCATATACGAAAGTATGCAATTGTTCTGAATCTCATCCTTCCTCTCACTTCAAACCTTGTTCATTCAATTTTTTTTTTTTTTTTTGTGAGCCACTGTGTCTGTAAAAGTACGCCACTAAACCTATAGCAACACAAAACAACCTGCAAGTCATTGAATTATTTTCCCCCAATTCAGAAAAAAACAAAAATTTGAATTACAAAATAAGAGTGCTTCTATGAAAATCCATACATTCACATCTTACTTTCTCTGATATTCCTAATGAAAGGAATATATATTTTGAATACAATAACGACAACAACACAAAAATTTCCACATATATTATTTACAGAAAATGCCTACACAAACAAAAAAAGTAAAATAAAATAAGAACCTCCATTCATCGCACACACACACAAAATAATAATTTCACAATTAACAAAATTTCTTTTGTTCATAGTAGTAATTCGAAACAGGAAGGAAGTTATACAACAACTACTTATGTCCTTTTATATATTTTGAATAATATTTTTGTTTTTGTTCGGACGTGGGAGGTGGTAGAATATCTAATATTAATTTCAAATACGTGGGAGATAGTATTTTATTAATGTATATAGTATACAAAATGTGATGGGTACACATTCACTTAAATGCCCCTAAAAGTATGCACTAGTTATACGCTACGTTTAAATTGGTTAGAATTTTGCTACACCTTCGCTGAAATTGTCCCTAAAAGTATGCACTAGTTATATGCTAATATTAAATTGATGAGAATTCGAGACTTTTTTCGATTTATGAAATCTTAGAAATTCTGATATTAGACCAGAGTTTCCCTCCGATATTGTCATGTTTATTATTTTACAAACTTTTATTATTGTGTACATTTTTTCAGCACATAACATTTGCTTAATATAGGATCAGTACTTGTTCGATTTGTTGTTTTTCAAATGTATTTGAAATAATCTCCCATTTCTCTGTATATAATCGGGGTATTGTATAACCAGATCCATGCATTAATTAATGAATATGTTATTATTTGTTTAAAATGTTGTTTTTGTTGTTTTATGCCCTTTGCTCCATGCCTGTGCATCATATCAAATATCAATCAGAATTTTGTATACTTAATAACAATAATAATGACCATTATTTTGATGGATGGACAATGGAACACCAACAGGACGGGACCGGACAAATTAACTTAACCGTTCATTAACGTCGGCATCCTTTTGGCTGATTATCAATGGACCATATACACACACATAGGAAAATCATTCATGCGAAATTTCACATGGTGGATGGATAGATGTTCAAACGGTGTAAAATATGCCAAGCTTTCAGTTTGCTGTTGTTGTCTCTAACGAACGGCAAACGGCAGTTAAAATAGCTAGCTATCATTTACGGTTCATTGGATTTTGAGCTTGGCACATAGAAAAAAAATCCTCCTATCTCTCCCTCCCCCATTCTCTAACTTTGTTTCGTTAACGAATGTTGAAAAGTATGCAGTTTTATGTGTTTGTGTTTACACTGGCATGACCATGTCCTTTGGATAAAGCAGTCAAATGAAATTGATTAGAATAGAAGGGAATGGGACAGGGACAGGGTCGTGTGTTAAGCTAAATACCATACCATAAAGGCTAAATGCAACTTAAATATGGAATGTGCCATGGAATGAACGAGAGCCTTAAATGTAAAATCTATGCCCTGGCGCCTTTGCCGTTTCTGTTTTTACATTTGTGTGTGTTTGGGTTTCAACTGAATGCTTGTCTACAACAATCAAACATTTGACCTTTTCAGAATTATTATTGCCAAGCAAATCATAATTCTCTTAAACGTAGAAATGAACGAATGACTGGCTGACTAAATGAATGACAAAGAGGATATTATAAGCGTTGTTATGTTTTTGACGATGACGATGACGACAACATCCTTTTGCCTTTGTCTCGTTTGCCATTGAAGAGGTCCGAACGAACGTTGAATACATTTGCAACAAAAGCAATTAAACGTTGTTATTTTCTTATCACAATCTTAGATGGCGGAAGGAAACAATGGCCAAAAAGGAAGAATGATTTTGAAATTTTCTAGGAGGTCGGTAAAAATTTCTTCGATTCAGACGATTATGGTATTTGTTTTTTTTTCAAAGAATTTTTCTTGGTATTTTCCGTCCCTACGCAAAACTATTCAAATAGTTTATAGGTTTTTTGCCAAGTGTATTGCAAAAAAAAAAAGAATAACAATGACAACAATTGCTAATTCAAGGTTTAACAGCCATGATATGACCTTTAAATAAATACAATAACAAGGATCGCACATTAAAATGGTAGTCAACGAAACTAAAACATGAGTAGGGAAAGGGTCAAAATAGATCGAGTGTTGGTATAGGGTATCATTTTAACCACCGTGGGTATATTTGTTGTACATATAAAAGGTCAGTAATGTAGAAAATGTATTTATATACAGACAATTTTTACAAGGGCATTTCTCACCCACTGGGAACCAAATATATTTACCATACTAAAGATTAAACACTTGAAAAAGCGTTAAGTTCGGCCGGGCAGAACTTTGGATACCCTCCACCATAGATATACTGACAGGTACTATAAATGAACATATAGGGAACATACCAAAAAGTGGAACTATACCGACATTTCTAAAAACGGATTATGTACCCCATGTTTCTTTGGACCAAATCCGTTTCAGAAAATTTAGATTTCATCCAAACTTTGCCCATCTTTTGATTTCTTCCAAACTTACTTCAAATTCAAAGATGGGGAATATTGGTCCACTCCTTCTGGAACCTCCACACAGGGGCTAGGTCTAACTGCGGCTATAGTTCATTATCGTTCTAATTTTTTATCTCGCTATCCTCTATCCGCAGGTGAAATTATTACAACAGAGTCTTAGAACCAAACCAAAACGCGGACCAAATCAGATAAATATTTTAATATAAGCAAATTAGTAAAAAATACCATATTGCAGCAAATTCGGTTGAAAAATGAGCTCAAGAACCCCAAAATACCGAAAATTGCGGGGTACCCTTATATGAGAGCTATCCGAAAAATTTACCTATATTTATAATTATTTTTGAAACCTTTTAAGAACTCAAAATACTAAATTACAGCTAATTCGGTGAAAAAAAATACGATCAAAACCCCCAAAATACTGAAAATTGGGAGTTACCGTTATATGGGAGCTAACAGAAAAAGTGGACCTATATTTATAAGTTTTTGTGGAGAGATTTAGTATCCAATAGGAACCCAATGTACCAAATTTCAGCGCATTCGGTTGAAAAACGCGCTCAATAACCGAAAATACCTAAAATTGGAAGGTGCCCTTATATGGGAGCTATGCCTAAACGTGGACCGATAAAGCCTATCTTCGAACTTGACCTGCCTGCAGACAAAATACGACTCTATGCAAAATTTTGGCGATCTATCTCAATTCGTTTAGACGCTGGAGTGATTACAACAGACAGACGGACATGGCTATATCGTCATCGAATTTTACGCTGATCAAGAATATATATACTTTATAGAATCGGAAATGATTATTTCGATGAGTTACAAACGGAAAACAAAATTAATATAACCTCCATGCTATGGTGGAGGGTAAAAAATGAGGCTTTAATCTTCAAAAAAATTAAATCAAGGTAATAGTTGGGACTATATTAAAAGGCGATCTACACCTACAAATGTTTACAACAGTGCTTGCTACCCAATTGAAGTACCAAAATATAGAAAATTCAATCTCTCTATAATCTCACAAATCGGACAACTGACCGTCAAACGCGCGCGATTTGCGCGATCAAATCGGACCAAAATCCTGTAGTAATTGTATTCTTAACATTCTCCATGTAGGGTGGAGAACAAATACATCCTGGGTTCCTCCTCGTCCATTATTATACCCTCTAACATAAAGTGGCAGTTGTCATTCCGGTTGCAACGAATCGAAATATTCACCGGAGAAAACATTACGTATATATTATTAAATAGAACAAAATTCTATGTCTATTTATGTGTCTATTATGTTTATTTATGTTTAAATCACGGTATTTGCCAAAAAAAAAAAAAAACTCTAGTAGTCGATATTCACAATCCTCTCCATATACCAATTTTTTATCATAAAAGAAATTTTGCAATGCAAGAAAAAGAGTTGCTTGGTGCCAAGTCGAGACTGTATCGCGGATGCATTAAAACTTCCTTACCAAGCTCCCGAAGTTTCTGGCGAGTCACTGTATATGTGTTTGGCCTAGCGTTGTTCTGGTGGAACACGACACTTCTGTCCATTTCTAGTCAATTACTATCTTCAAACGGTCCTGTTGTTGACAGTCAAGATCAGCGTTTAGCGTTTGGCCATATAGAAGCAATTCATAATAAATAATCCCCTTCCAATCCCACCAAATGCATAGCAGAACCTTCCTGGCCGTTAGTCCTGGTTTGGCCACTGTTCCTCTCTTTGGCCACGATCGTTTTCGCACAGGGTTATCTAATGTGATCTATTTCTCATCTCCAGTTTAAGAAATGGGTCTAACTCATTTCGTTTGGCCAAAGCTTCGCAGATGGAAATTCGATCCATCCTATGTTTTCTGTTAATTGATGTGGCACCCAAACATCGAGCTTCGTTTTCTATACAGCTTTGTGTAAATGGTTTACAACTGATTTATGGTCGATTTTTAGCTCTTGGGCGATGTAAAGACTACAAAAATGCCGGTCAACTTCGAGCATTTCTCCGATTTTATCGACATTTTCGACGACCCGCCTAATGGATTTATTTTTTAGATACAGCTTTGAAATGTTTGCACTGGCATTGCTATTATTACTAGGATGGTTGGTATTACAAATGAGATATATTCGTTCACTAACTATAGCTCCAATATAAAGATACCCCCAAATATTCGGTACTATGGGGGATTTTTGCCACGTTTTTCAACGAAATTGGCTATAATTTTCTATGTTTTGTTTTCATTGGGTATAAAATCTTCCTATAGAAAATTATCAATATTGGTCCACTATTTAGCGTAACCCAGTTCCTCTGCGGCATATTTCCCGAAAAATATTTTCCGTAGTAAAAATTTACTCCATAAGATTAAAATTTTGTGAATTTACTCAAAAAAACTTTTGGTTCATTTGACCGTTCATCATAAGACATCCATTCGAATTAATTGGTTGGTCGCCTTCCCCATGAAAATTTTGTGATGATCGGCTGATAATTGTGTGGTATAAAGAGCCTAGAAAACCAGACAAAAATAAAGCTTTCGGTCCATTTCATCCCCGAAATATCATCTAATCATCAGCGAAAATTATAGGCGTCGTCTTGACCATAACCGAAACCTCAAGCAAAATTTCCTAGCCATCAGCGTTACATTTCCGTCCTTTAGTGTGGTAACAGTAAGACTAAACTATATTAGAATACGCATACCACCTTAAATATTTACGTATAACGCCCTAATACGAGTACATACAACCATATAATTGTTATCAATCTAAAGGTCAGCCACTCAACTTGGATATACTATTAACTTCACCGGTCTTTGGAAATATATACCCCATAGAATGTAAATTTTGTCACATTACCCACAAAAGTCAGTGTCCATTTGACCCGCTAAATATTCTACATACAATTAGTCCATAACTGTGGCCTGCATTGTGTTTACAAATTATAATGGACAGACGGACGGACAAACATTTCTGGATTGAATCAACTAGTCGATATATAACGAACGGTATACTTTAAGGTGGGTCCAGGACCAATATTTCCCGTCGTTACAAGCTCTAGGGGCTGCACAAAGCTATAATACCCTGACAACATCCGATACTATATCATGCAATATTGAGCATGATTTCTAAAAGAATTGACTGTAATTTGATACTACAATTTAACTTAGTAACACATCTCTCTATAACAGTATATTGTATATTTTTCGTTGTACCCGAAATGTACCCGAAGGTACCTTTTTTAATTCTACAGATTTTTATTAACGGGTGTCCGAAATCTACATGTACATTATGAAATTATGATATTTGGCCCTGCTCCGTAAATTTTTCATTCTATTCGAATGAGATAGTCAGAAAAGGTACATCTTAGGATAGGAGCAGAATAGTGTGACTTGATATGTCCAGTTGGGACCCGATTTTAGAAAACTGTAAAAAAATCTTCAATATTGGGTTACCTACAGCACGAACGTATTTTGGGGTTACGATAAATTTCACGATGACAATATCACCATTGACGACCTCTATTAAAAGAATTGCGACACCACAATCTATAATTCGTTCCGATCTAACCTTAATACTAACCTTCATTTTATACATCAAACAACTTCACATAATAATTTTTTTTTACCAAATCCGACATTTGTTCAAAAGGATATCCTTTGGCATTGTATGACACACTTTGTATCCGTTTCATTTGCGGTAAAATTCTACATTAAAGTATTTAATGATTGTACTATAATAAGTACATACAGTATATACATATGTTGGTGTATGTGTGTGTAAATTTCTTCGAACAGACATTTTGCTGTGGTCAAAATGCAAAACTTTGTTTTTTAATGCCTTCACATCAAGTTGCCAACTAAAAGATGTTAATTTTTATTTAATTCAAATTGCCTTGGGTGATTTTTCATTTTTCTGCAGAGTTTCCAATTTGTTTTTCTTCTTCGTAGATACCTCTCTCGCTCGTGCCGTCTCCCCTCTTGATCGCCATTTTGTGAGAGTTTGTGGTGTGGGAGCAGAAGCATGAAGTTGCTTTTTTTGTAGGATTGATGTTTTTTTGCTTCTGTTTTTCATTCTTTTGCCAATATAAATTAACTTTTTTTGTTTTGTGGCTTGCCAGCCGTTTTAGCATGACGACCCAAATGTGCTCTGAAGCTTATTAAAAGCTTACACTATATATATGTGCTTATATAATATATATTATGTGTATAAAGAAAATGATTTAATAGGGTGTCCATAAAAATCATATTAGATTTTTTTGGATTTGAATTAAAAAATGTGATAATCTTTGCAAGAATCTTCGATAGGTTTAAAAAATGTCAAAACGACAAGAATAGAATCTATAAAGACAAGTTGAAGTTTGTTTTTACAGTCGAGCCAAGGGGAATTTTTTAGATGAACTAAGGAGATCTTTTATAGAAGATTCTTAGAAGTCATTATAGCTAAGCTGAACGGAGTCTTCATATGAGATTTGCACTACGACGGAAGTAAAAGGACGACGGAATTGGAAGGGAGCCTATTTCCATAAAGTCAATTTCTATAGACGAACTGAAAGGGAGTCTATTTTCATAGACGAGCTGAAAGGAGTCTATTTTCATAGACGAGCTGAAAGGAGTCTATTTTCATAGACGAACCGAAAGGGAGTCTGTTTTCATAGACGAGCTAAAAAGGAGTCCATTTCCATAGATGAAACTCTACGACGCCCCTCTCTGACCCCCTCTCTGACCACCTCTCTGACCTCCTCTCAGGTCAACCTAAACTATATTGAAAACATTCAGTTTTACATTAATATTAAAACATTATATCTGTCTACCATTTCAACCCATTACTTACTTACTTAGCTGGCTTGTTACAGAACGGTTGTTCCATATGCCGAGTTTAAAAAAGATTTCCAAGCGCGTCGGTCTTGTGCGCAAATCCACCAATTTGGAAGACCGCGTTCCAAGATGTTGTTTTCTACTTGATCTTTCCATCTAATTCGTGGCCTTCCCCTTCTACGGAAACCATCAGTAGGCTCGTTTTTATATGCCTTTTGAGCTGGGGCATTCTCATTCATCCGCACAACATGGCCTAGCCAACGTAGTCGCTGCAGCTCAATACGACTGACTATGTCGATGTCCGCGTATAAATTGTAGAGATAGTGGTTCATTCGACGCCGATATTTACCGTCGACGCAGATCGGCCCGTAGATCTTTCGGAGAATTTTTCTTTGAAACACCCCAAGAGCTGCCTCATCTGCGTGCACGAGTACGCATGCTTCTGATCCATATAATAGCACGGGTAGTATCAGCGTCTTGTAAAGTGTAAGTTTGGTCTGGCGGGAGGTGGCCTTGCTTTTGAGTTGTTTGCTCAGACCATAGTAGCATCGGTTGGCCATCACTATCCATCTCCGAATTTCAAAACTAATGTCATTCGTTTTATTTATGGCCGTACCAAGGTATATAAAGTCTTTAACTACCTCGAAGCTGTAGTTTTCATGTTCCACAGTTGGTCCGAGTCTACTGGACGTCTTGCGCGTTGTTACCATCAGCTTGGTCTTCTCACCGTTTACTTCCAGACCCACTTTGGCAGACTCCTTTTCAATTTGTTCAAAGGTGGCTGTTACCGCTCGCAATGTTCGACCCATTATATCGATGTCATCGGCGTTTGGTGTACAGGGTGCCATTTCTGTTCACCTTTTCGCCTCGTATGACCTTTTCCAGCAGGATGTTAAAAAGATCACATGACAAACTGTCACCTTGTCTGAATCCTCGTTCGGTATTGAAGGGCTCAGATAGGTCCTTTCCTACTTTAACTGCTGATCTTGTGCCACTTAAAGTTATCCAGCATAGCCGTAATAATTTTGCAGGAATGCCGAACGTAGACATGGCTCTGAACGGATAGGGCTGTCGAATGCGGCTTTATAGTCGACAAATAGGTGGTATGTGTCGATGTGTGTTTCGTGGGTCTTTTCCAGGATTTGGCGCAGAGGGAAAATCTGGTCAATTGCGGATTTGCCAGGTTTGAAGCCGCTTTGGTATGGTCTAATTATGTCATTGACCATTGGCTTCATTCGTTCACACAGCACACAGCACTTTATATGCGATGGGAAGGAGACTTATTCCTCTATAGTTGGCACATATCGTCTTGTCTCCTTTTTTGTGCACGGGACACAGGATGCTGAGGTTCCAATCATTGGGCATGCATTCATCTAGCCAAATTGTACTAATCAGCTGGTGCATGCTCCTGACCAGGATCTGGCCACCAGTTTTGAATAGTTCGGCTGGTAACACATCGCTCCTGCTGCTTTGTTGTTCTTGAGCCGATTAATTGTTTTTTTGACCTCATCTTGGCTAGGTGGTATAAACTCTATACCATCATCTCTTATTGGTTCTGGGGTATATTCTTCAACACCACTATTTGATACCAGAAGCTTTTCAAAATGCTCCTTCCTGATCCTCCACCAGGTTTCCTTCTTCATCTCTACAGGAGGATGTGCCTGCACCAAAGCCTTCCGTTTGGTGTTTTACTCGTTGGTAAATTCAACCCATTAGATTGTTGAAAATTTTGTCTCAGGCCATGCCCAAAAAGACAACACTGGTCCACTTAAAAAATAAAGGAGACTCTGCGGCGGAACCATCCTGTCAACCTAAAATGGCAAATTCCACCTTAATATTGTAAAAAAAAATATTACATCGACCAATGTTTCAAACAATATCCCACAATATTTCATCTAATCTCATTACGATTTTCTCAAAAATTCCGATACACTCGCATATTCCTATATACATATTTAAAAAATAACCTTATTAATATATATGCCAAATAAGGGGTCACTCTACAAATTTATCCATGACTATGGCCTTTATGGCCAATCCCCTTCACAAAAAAAACGGTACTCAAAATGTTGCTGAGTCAATGAAAGGCTATTAATTTTTTTCATCCACAATTTTTTACTATGGTAAAATGTTAGCGTCCCCCATTCAGTGAAAAGAAATAATTGTTGTTTTTTCGATATGAAATATTGTAGAGTGTAATTTTTTGTTACGAAATTTTAAGGTTATTATTACAATTTGCCACTAACAATGTTTACAATGTGTGTTTGTAGGAAATTGATAAAGTGTTCAGAGAGAATAGAATAAGGTTTTTTATCCTACTGTGGATTAATATTAAAACAAAATATGTTTTTCTCAGTTGGCCTTAGCTTTTATTAGACCAAAGCCCTTTAAACTTCCTTTTATATTTCCCATAAAAATTCCTATATTTCTATTTAATTTCTATTTCAACTAATACGCCTAAAGATAGGCAATATATTTTCCCATATATCAATATCTCCTAAATGCTATCAATTCCCATTAAAGTCTAAATCGAATAACATTAAATTTCAATGTTTGTCTTATTCATTTTCTAACATTTCCAACATTTTCCTATTAAGACAATACTTTACGTGATAATACTAGCAAACAAGTCAACATAAAAATCAAGGTTCTTTTTTCCCCCCTCTTCCTCATAACATTTCCTAACAATATGTGTTAACAACAACAGCAACAACGACAACAAACAAATAGCACATAAATCACAATTTGTTTTCCGATACTTAGAAATGTCTGTAACAAATACAGGATATCATAGAAGTTATCAAGGATGGCAAACAAAAAAAATTCTATGATCATCATCATAGAAATAAATGACATTTCAATAGAATGGAATTTGTAAGAAAACGTATCGTACGTACGAACGAACGCATGCATATCATTAGGGGCAGAAGCATTAGTACATGCCATCCATACATGAGAATAATAATGGCATACATTTAGGATGCAAATGAATGGATGGCAAGGAAACAATAAATGTAAAAATATACCTATTTCTTCTTTTGATTTTGTGAATAAAATACACACTTGACCTTGTGACCTTAATACATGGGTATATTAAAATTGAATTTTAAAATTTGTTGTCGTTTTCTAAGATATATTAAATCATGACACAGCCATAATTTAATGTGTTATTGAGAATATTTATTATTTTAAATAAATAAAATACTTTAAAGGGTGATTTTTGAGACAAAATTGACCATTAAATAACTTTGGGAAACCAACCATATGATAACCTACACAATTACTACGGAATTCTGATTTGCTTCGGATCTATATTCCTAGCCTGGGAAATATTTCGTGGTTCCCTCTTGACAGATTAGAGGTTAACAGGTCCTCCTCTTACTTTGGCACATTTACCGAATCTTGTCTTTACAAGGGTGAACCTTTAATTCATAAGGTTCAAATTTTGTTATTTTTGACACAAAAGTCGATATTTAAACCACTAAATATTGGCGAAGTGAAAGGGAGATTTTTTCTATAGGAGAGCTGAAAGGTAGTCTCTTTCCATAGATAGAAAGGGAGTTTACTTCCATAGACGAACGAAAGGGAGTCTATTTCCATAGACGAATGGAAAGGGGGTCTATTTCCATAGGCGTGCTGAAAGAAAATAATTGTGACTACAACTGATGTTGAAAAATTGTCCGTGATATATGAAGTTATTATTATTTAAATGTGTTACAAGCGTAATTATTAATTGAATATAACCGCCTCCATACTATTGAGCAGGGTATGAAAATTATCATCCCCCAAAAAATTAGGCCTTGTCTTTGATCATAACCGAAACTTCATGTTAAATATCAAAGCGATCGGCGATATGTGTGCCCTCTAGTATGGTAATGGTAATACTAAACAATAAGTTCTACGTATTGGAAATTTTTACGAATAACTCCCAGCCACTCCTCTTGGATATACTATCAACTTCTCGGGTCTATGTATATATACTCCACAGAATAAAAACTTTGCCATTTTTCACACAAAAGTCTGAGTTCATTTGATCCTCCCGATTATCATGAAAAGTGTCATGTTTATTCCTTGTTCGAATCTCTTTCTCCGTGTAAAATTTTGTAATATTCGGGTCTGAATTGTGGCCTCTAGAGCAAGCAGAAAAACATACAAAAGTGAAAGATGAAATGGACCAAGATAATCTAAATATTAACTGACCATTACCAAAAAACAAAAGGGTCTTCTTTGGTCCAAACCGAACACACACGCAATCGTGACGCGGTAAATGTGGGCTGTACCGTGTTTACAAATCTTAATGGACAGACGAACGGACACAACTAGTCGAGATATGACGACAAAATGTTGGGTCTATGACCAATATTTCGCGGCGTTACAAACTTATGGGCCCACACAAAGCTATAATACACATACAATATAGTTGTGGAGGATATAAATAGTTAAATATGGGGTCACTTCATACACGCCCAAGAATATTCATTTCAATTCCTTCACATATTCATTCTTCTAAAGGAGTAAACCATGGAGGTAACCAAGTAGATTAAATCTGATGCAAATATTTTATTTTTTAAACTAATTTCTTATATAAAGTTTATTTTATTATTTTATTTACTAATTGTATTTATTATCTTTATTTCTTTGCAGGTATGAACAAAATAATTTCAAACAATCCCATATGGAAATCTATTGTAAGTTAATTAAATTTAATTAAGTGATGACATATGGAACAAATTACATCCGCTTCGTTTCAAAAATGCGGCTAAGACCTTCAAAAAAGTAAAACAGCTGTATTAAAATATAGAAATTTATTATCCTTGCAAAATCCCATAATATAACCAGTAAGGAAAATACCTTCACCACTTTGGGTATAATCAACAGACGTTGAAGGACCATGAACACGGAAATGGATCCATAAACATGTCATTCTGCAACCTATACTAAATTTTTCATTTGGTCACATATAGGGTTGCTTCAATTTAAAGAATATATCAAAATTTGAACCGATTTCAAGGCTACTTGCCAGAGATTAACTTATATTAACTACAGTTCATTGTACAAAATTGTGTGGCAATCGGACAAACTGTGGGTCTTTAGTGCACCATTGACATTAAATCGGACGAAAATATGTATGGGAGCTGAACCGATTTTCACAAAATTTTACACACATCGTTCTAGACTTAATTCAGTACGCTATGCCAAATTTTGTGCAAATCGAAGGATATATAGGGACTTTGGTGCACTATTTACCTAAAATCGGATGAAAATGCATATGGGAGCTATATCTAAATCTGAACCGATTTTTCCCAATTTCAATATGGTTCGTCCTTGGGCCGAATAAGTGACCTGTGCCAAATTTCATTCAATTCTGAATATAAATGCGACCTGTATTTTGTTTACAATTTAACATGGACAGACAGACGGACGGACGGACATGCATAAATCGACTTAAAAAGTGATTTTATCGACTTAAAAGTGATTTTTGTCTATCTCGTTTCCTTTTGCCTGTTACAAACATATGCACAAAGACATAATACCCTGTACCACAGTGTGGTGAAGGGTATAAAAATATTGTTTAAAAAATGCGAATAGGATCATTTACTTTTATATGGCGTCTATATATAAACATGGAACAATATTGAATATATCCATGCAAATAACACAAAATTATAGTAACTTCGTTTGAAAAATGAAACTTTTCCCAAATTTTCCAAAAGTTCCTGAGTCATACATGTATGACTTTGATATGATACTAGCATCACTCATATTTCAACAATTTACTACCATCCGATATATATTGAAAATATCTGGAATTTCCCCTCATCTTGAAAAATTAGGCAAACTACAGTCACTGCGTAATGCTTAAATATAGTCACTTCGGTTGGAATATCCGACATGGGGCAACAACATACTTATAAGGACAACAGACATCTCTATGGCAAATATCGGAATAAAATTTCATGTCTTTCGCTAAATAGTGTAATTCCTAGAGACGGGAGTGGCTAGATCAACATAAAAGGGGGATTTTATTAATTTTGACCCCGAAAGTGGAGGATGTCTTTCCAATTTTATTATTAAGGACCAGTGACCGGAGCAGTATAGTCGGATGTGCCGGTCCTGCACAATTATCACTAAGTTCTTAGTTTCCCCGGATCAATGTTCCGAGCCTGGTTATTATTTCGATATTTTTGCCCTGCCTTGACTGATAACATTTCATCAGCTTCTCTGAGGCGTCTTTTGCGAATCATGTTTTCTGGACGTAAAAAATGCTCCATTAGATTCAAATGTTGTTACTGTACAAAAAAAAGTTTTGGTTCATTTGATCCACTAAAGACTGAATATTCATTAACATGAGAGTCATTTGAATTAGTTGGGCAGATCGCCTTCCCTATGTAAAATTTCTGACGTTTGGCTTATAATAGTAGTGTATAGAACGACTAAAAACCAGACAAAAATAGTTTTGGTTCATTTGATCCACTAAATATTTAGTATTCGTTACCATGAGAGTCATTTGAATTAGTTGGGCAGATCGCCTTCCCTATGTAAAATTTCTGATGTTTGGCTTATTAAAGTAGTGTATAGAGCGACGAAAAAAACAGACAAAAATACAATATTCGTTCCATTTTATCATTATAATTTGTATAAATTTAAAGGTCTATCCTCTTCAGGAGTAAATAAATCCGCAATAGAATACAAAATTTGCAATTCTTCTCACCAAAGTCGGGGTCCTTTTGATCAGCTGAATATTGCCCAATCTTCATCGAGACGAAAACTCTTTCCCTGTGAAAAATGTCGTGATGTTCGGGTCATAATTTCGTGATGTTCGGGTCATAATTGTGGCCTCACATTTCTAGATCCACTCAGATAGTCGAGAAATGACAATAAATATGGTAATGGGTGGGTCTTGGACCATTACTTCGCTGGATTATAAACACTCGGGGCCACACAAAGCTATAATTATCTGAAAACACAGTTGTGTAGGTATAAAAAGTAAAAGCGTCGTGAGGTTTAGACTGTCCGAAATGTTTGTTCCGTCAACATGTGGTGTCTATTCAAATTTCCAAATATCAGCAGGTTTGGAAAATGGTGCTAGAAAATGTATTTGATTCATCAGACAATCGACAGACTTTTTTAGCCCTTATACAAATGTCAAAAATTTTACAATTTTCACAGAAGCTTTTCTCCCCCAAGAACTAGGAATTCTAAATTTCACCCACTTCGGTGAAAAATGCGGCTAAAACCTTAAAAACTATGTCTGATCAAGGACCCTCAAATTAGGTTTTCCACCCTTCTGTGAAAAATGTTGCAAAGAAGCCTTAAAAATAACTAAACTGTGCATCGATATATCCCAGTACCTAATAACCTATAATAGCGGAACATTTGAAAGCTCTACCTTCAATATTCTGATGTCTACCGTAAGTTTAAGGGATATGCAGACATGGCTAAATAGACATAAAACTTTATTCTAAACAAGAATTTTTGTTATTTGAATTTTGCCTTGTAAGGGCAGTGATCATTTCAAAGTAATTTTAAGTGATTATTTATACTCTTTCGAGTCGAGCTTGATGATCTAAGTTTTGCAATGAAAAGGAAAGCCAGGAGAAGAACCTGGTACCCACCATTATGCAAATTTCGTTGGTTAAGCGGCTCATCAGGCATATTGGGCTATGTGGCTTTACAAAGGTCGTACGTTGATAACTTGTATTTATTCAGCCCTGATGCGAAACTTGCATATGCGAATTAAATTCAAATCTTGTCAAAGTTCGACATTTGTCTTCATTCTAGGAACAGTCCTTTTCAAAGCAGATTTTTGTTGTAGACTGATGACCTGCATCATTAGTCCTTCAGTATACAGGATGATTTTTTCTGCAACCTTATCTGCGTTGGTAGAAGCTTCAACCTCCTAGCTGTCTAAAAAATCGAAGCTTTCACATTAAAATTTCAAGTGAAAATGAGAACTGATGGTATAGAAGATTTATTGTGTCAGACTCAAACGACGACAAAAGTGATTTTCAAACTTTAAACGCGTTTTTCTCGAAACAGTGTTTTACGATTACCGGGCACGATAACTCGATCACTATTAATCCATCCGGTTCCAAAATGTTAACACGTTATTCTGGACCCATATAGATATAGTATGAACTACGATAAATCCAATCGGTGAAAATCCCGATATTTTTCAGCTAGGTTTTTGGCCAAAAATGTTCGATTTTAAAAAAATAATTCTCATAGGTGCTTCATTTTAATGTTTGAAGAAAAATGATTACGAAATTTGACTCATGAGCCAAAATATAGAATGAATTTGAAAGTTTTACATTACCCTCAGCAGAATTTTGGGCTGTGTTTTGGAATTCTGCCTTTTAAATTCCTCAGTGCCTCATAACTGTTTTATGTTTAGTCAAAATCCTTGACCTTTTGTATGAGAGCTAAAATTTGAGTATTCAATCCTGTCAAATTGATATTTGTCTGTCGAATATGTACGACAAAGGAAACAAAAGGGTTAAAGGAACTAATCTCTTTCTTATTATGATATTTTATGATATCGGATTTTATTACCACCATCAAAAGATAGAGTCATAACTATTGTCTTAATAACAATTCGTTTCATCATTTCCCTTTCCATGGCATAAAAAACCCCTTTTTAAGTCATTTCACATTTGCCTCCAGAACAGTGCACTCCAAAGCAAACCACTAATTCTTTGACACTAAAGTCAGCAACACCCGAAAAAATTCGTTCTCGTATCTGCATTAATTCAAATCCTTTTAGCCTAGCTCATCAAAATCCTTTAAAGATTAATTTAGAATGTGGGGAGTGGAGGCAATAGTGGTGGTCTTTTTTTCCTCACCAACGAATATTTTTTCCTATAGTGGAAATGTTACAAACATTGCCATGGAGGCGAGGCAATTGTCAGAAGGCCGTACCGAAAAAAATGAAAACGAAGCAAGACATTCATTGAAGTGTAGAAGAGTTGCATTGAAAAAGTTTGCTGGCAACAAAAGCATCAAAGTCAGCCACACACACACCCGCACATTGAAATATGGGACTTTATGCAAGTGTGTGTAGAGGTAGTGGGTGTGTATGTATTTTATATAAAACAGGGTGTAATTTTGGTGTCTATACAGAGAGAGAGAGAGGACAGGAAGCTAAACAGTTAATGTTTCTATTGGACTGGATTTGAAAAGTTAATGAGTTTACTTCCAGTTCTATAGCATCAACACCAATGCCGCCGCCTCGAATGCCAACCTAACCAGAGCTACGATAATTTGTAACTATAATGGATGTGCACATGAAGTGGGGAACAAGAATGAATTTGCAAAGGAGCTTTATATAGTCGTACTCTCGTTTAAACAATGGTTGATATGTTGAGAGCGGTTGGTATGGTGGCCATGGGTAGAAGATTGGTGGAGGGTGAGGGTGTAATCATTCACTCTATGTCTATGTTAAAATAGTTAATGCATGGTTGTAGTTGTTCTATAGTTTTACTGTATTTGTTACATACATGCACACATGTCAAACACAAACACACACACACTCACACACAAAAAGAGGACAATTTCCAATTTCATGTCGTATGCTTACATTGTTATGGTTTTTGAACACATTGAAGCTGTTTTTCTTTTTTCGGCCAACAACCCACCCGACCCATGTCAGACCAGGCGTTCAAAAACAACAACGACAGCAGCAGCAACAACATCATCATTATCATCATCAGTGGCAAGAACAGAAGTATTGGCCTACAGGCCACACATTCATTCCACACTGGTTGCCTCATTAGTTTTTTCTTCGAAAACACACTCCCTAGCCTACCCTACTCTTCCCTCCCATTCCACACCCCTCCAACCCGCCTGCTGAAAACCATGCATTGCCAATGCATACGACTCAAGAGAAGAACCACAAGCCAAGTGACATAGAGGGAAAAAACCCAACGAGTGATAAACAGCCAACGGCTAGGCGGGTGTATCGACTAGGAGGCATAGAGGCAAACCTCGAGAAAATAACAACAACATTATTCAGCTCGGTTTGGCCAGAGAAGCTACCAAAGAACCAGCAAAAACTAGTGTCTAATGTTGACTCGAGTGTGTGTGGGTGTATTTGTGTGCTCGTTTGGGTTTCAATTCACAGTTCAGGACTTTAAACATGCATAAGCATGCATGTAAAAGTATTTAATATCAAGTGTACGTATTGCACACACACACATGCACTCTCTCATACACTCACACACAATTGACTTGTTCTTCACAATTGCTGTGTGCAGGCGATAAAAAAAATTGACTGGCATGTTTTTTGTTTCGGATTTGACCCTCTCATAGTTTTTCCTGCCTCGAAATATACATATGTATGTATTCGTATGTACATCCCTACGTGTGTGCAGTTGTGTGCTATGGACATTTAAAATGGCCACAATTAATGATGCTGTATGTATGCGTGTATACATGCATGGTTGGTGTGTATGAGAATACAAATGGCTTCTGACATTTAACCGTAAACTAGGTGCCTTATACGCTAATGTTGTTACCATAAAATACGAGGTGTGGGTTCCAAAGACTATGTTATTGAGTACCATCATTTACTTAAAATTTTCGTTTATAGTTAGTATTTAACAAATATTTAAAAATCCTTAAAATATTTGTAATAAATCCAGCTTTAAAAAATATTTAAAAACCAGTCTTAAAAAAATTGAAAAAATCCTTAAAAATATTTAAAAAAATCCAACTTTGAAATTGTCTCTTTAAAACATAATTGTTAAAAAAACTTGAAGAAATATATTTAAAAAAATCTTGAAGATATCCGCGTTTCAAATACACTTTGAAAATGTTGTTTATAATTTGTAATCAAAAAATATTTTAAAATCCTTTAAACTTTTGTAATAAATCAAGCTTCAAAAAACTCTGCAAAAAATATTATAAGAATTCAGTCTTCAAATAAAAAATAATAATAATACATCTATGAAATGCCCACTGAAAATGTTTTTTTTTAAAGCGTACTTAATAAAACCTGTGTTTCAAATACTTGAAGAAATATATTTAAAAAATCCGACATGAAATAAGTCTTGAAAGTATCCACGTTCCAAATACACCTTGAAACCCCCGATTTAAAATAAAGGCTTTAAATAATCCCTAAAAATAATCACATCCATGTTTGAAAAATATTTTTTTAAATAGATGACTCAAATAATTCCGATAGTCCTTGGAATATATATTTAAAAAATTCGACGCTTAAAAAAACAAAATACGATTCAGGTTGTCTTCAAAAAAATCTGTTCAAAATGCATTATTAAAAAATATGTTCTTGAAATCCAGATAGGCATTTGAAAAGCATTATTTTAAAAATCTATGCTTCAGATGGCCTTTGAAAAAAATAAATTATTTAAAAAATCAACGCTTCCAATAATCCTTAAAAAACAATTTTAAAAAATCAACGTTTTAGATAGTCTTCGAAAAAATATTTTTTTTATTAAATATATCGATGCTTTGAATTAAATATACCTGTAGATAAACTTTAAAAAAATCTGTTAAAAATGCATTCTTCAGATAGTCGTCAAAAAATATTTTTTGAAACAGTCAAAAGGAAATGAGATAGACAGATGACTCATTTTGAGAATATGTATAGAATCACTTTTTGAGCATGACCGTCTGACCGTCTGTCCATGTATTTTTTAAAACAAAGTACAGGTCACATTTATGATCCGATTTGGATTTGATTTGGCACAGCTCATTTATTCGGACCATGGACGAAAAACCGGTTCTGGTTTAGATATAGCTCGTATATATTTTTATACCCTTCACCACACTCTGGTACAGGGTATTATGTCTTTGTGCATATGTTTGTAACAGGCAAAAAGAATCGAGATAGAGCCATGGTTCCTTTTGAGAATATGCATAGAATCACTTTCTGAGTCGATTTCGGACATGTCCATCCGTTTGTCCGTCCATGTATTTTTGTTAACAAAGTACAGGTCGCATTTATGATCCGATTTGGATGAAATTTGGCACAGTTTACTTATTTGACCCAAGGACGAACCCTATTGAAATTGGAGAAAATCGGTTCAGATTTAGATATAGCTCCCATTTATAGTCGTTCGATTTTAGGTGAATGATGCACCAAACTCCCAATATTTGTCCGTTTGGGTAAAAAATTTACACAGAGTTCTGAATTAGGTCCAGACTGATGTCTGCGAAGTTTTGTTAAAATCGGTTCAGATTTAGATATAGCTCCCATATATCGTTTCGTCCGATGTTTTGAAAAATGATACACCAAACTCCCAATATTTGTCCGCTGGGGACAGAGTTCTGAATTAGGTCCAACATAATGTATGTGAAGTTTTGTAGAAATCGGTTCAGATTTACATATAGCTCCCATATATAGTTTCGTCCAATTTTTTGTGAATGATGCATCAAACTCCCAATATTTGTCCGATGGGCACAAAATTTTGCACAGAGTACTGAATCATATTCAGATTGATGTCTGCGAAGTTTTCATAAAACAACGAAACTATAAAGCTCCCATATATAGTTTCGTTCGATTTTATGTGTATGATGCACCAAACTCCCAATAAATGTCCGATTGGGACAAAATTATGCACAGAGTACTGAATTAGGTGCATACTGATGTCTGCGAAGTTTTGTTAAAATCGGTTTTGATATAGACAAAGCATATCCCATATATAGTTTCGTCTGATTTTTTGTGAATGATATATTGAAATCGGTTCAGATTTTTATATAGGTCTTATATATATTTTCGTTCGATTTTATGTAAGTGGTGGTTACACGAAATTTGGCAGAGTGTATTAAATTGAATATATATATATATATATATATATATATATATATAGCCCCCATACATAATTTGACTCGATTTCATACAAATGGTACACCAAAGAATCCAAGTCTGTCCGTTTGACGTGCAATTTTTAATTGATTTCAGAATGGTATGTGTATGGGGTTTTTCAATTGGTTCAAATATTTATCTAGATAGCACATTTAATTTCGCCCGATTTCATCTTAATGGTCCTCCAAAGATTCTAGAACCGTTCCATCTATAGGATATTGTAGATATTAACATGTCTTGTATGTACCCAAAGTGGTGAAGAGTATTATATAGTCGGCACCGTCCGACTTTTGAACTTTCCTTACTGGTTTATATATATTTTTGTCCGATTTTATGGTAACGGAGCATCAAAGCCCCTATTGCGATGTGCACGAAATTTGATATAATGTATTAAATTGAGTCTACAATGATGTGTGTTAAGTTTCGTGAAAATCGGCTCAGAGTTAGATATAGTTCCCATACATATTTTCGTCCCACTTTTCGTAAATAGTGCAGCAAAGAGATGAAGTCGGTCCTGTCCGATTTTACTACTTTCCTTACTGGTTTTAACATATATGTTGAACATCCCAAATAGTCGCTTTAATTTTTGCAATCCTCAAATTTTAAAACTCCACTCGTTTTCCATCTACCACTCTGACTTTAAATCTATCCTGGCTATATATTAATGTGTATATGTTGTTTTTTTGTCTCAATGAGTGTGTGTGTGTAGAAATCCAGCAACATTTTTTAATTTGCCCTGATAGCTGTTTAAGCCTCACATATATAAAATACGAGAGTATCAATGAATGAATGGCCTGCTAGCCACTATTGTGTGCCATGCAAGTTTTCTGCTGTTTTCTACTTTTTTCCTGATTTTATTTAATACATTGTATATCAGCTTAACGTATGAATAGACACATGTACAAACACACACACATGCATATGGCAACTCTCATACTGTATATACATATATCATGTCTGTGGTTGATTAATTGGGGTCATCATTACTGAAGGATATAAGTGGTTTCCGGTGGAACAATTTTTCTGCACTATGTTAAACAATATATCACGAGGAGAGTGAGAGAATAAGAGAGAAAAAAATCAAGTTAGCTGACTTGCGGAACTATACAAAATATATGTTCGTTCATATACCACATGCAAAGGACATTTAAGCAGATGCTTGACTTTTTGTGTGAGCTATCGTTGTTGTTGTTGGTCTCGTATTTTTTTCATTTAATTTCTCTCTTCCAATTCCAAAAGTTGAAGACTCGGCGTAAATTTGTCATTCCCCTTCAAGCATAAAATTAACATAATTTTTTTCTTTTTGTTTTTTGGTGGCCCCAAAAATACAGATTTTTTAAATTTAAACCTCCCTTCGTGACCTGTACAATGACTAAAAGAAAAAATGCTGACGTTAGCAAATATGGAAAAAAAGAAAATGAATAATATTTAGCCACTTCTTAGCATTAAATAGCAACGGTCTCATTACCATTTTGTTTCTTTTCTTTTTTGGCTGCAGAAAATTGGAGAAAATAAAGAAATCCCCAAAAGTAGTCAACATAAATACTCCATCATGTTATTCCGCCCTCTGCCTAAATATAGGCAATACAATTTACATTTTATGTTATGTATGTGCCTGGCTTACTTAAATGCCAACCTGCAACTGAGTTTTTTTCGCTATTACAGAGACAATTTCTTAGTTTTTTTATTCGGCTTACATTTGCATGATTTGGATTTTTGGAAAATTGCCTATTTAAAAGAAATGGACTTTGTAAACAGAATGCGTGTTATAAGAGACTCAAGAAAGATTTTTATGTTGTTTTTAGTTTAATAGAATTGTTGTTGTTGCTGTTGTTTTTGTTTTGAAAGAAATGTTTATTAAAATTCTGTTAATAAAGGATAATTTAGAAGAAAGTGTTTTTTTTTCTAAAAGGTGAACATAAATTAAGTAGTAAAATAAGAAAATGTTGCAGTAAAGATCATATCTTGAGCAGACATCAGATTAAATATTTCAAAAATTGTGGGCATGAGAAATGGAAATGTTTTCGATTAGAGGATATACAAGAAAAACAAATAAAAACGACGTTAAATTCGGCTTAGCCAAACATTTTATATACTCCGCCATGAGGATGACAATCAAAATATCTAAAATTGTTAGGGGCTCCTATGAGAAATAAATGAGAAAGACATGATGGGGCTATAATAAAACGGAGATCAATGTTAATATTTTTGGTAGTGAGATTTGATAGCCAATGAGAATACCACATTACAGCCAATACGGTTGAAAACGAATACCGAGTATTGTGGAGTACCGTTATATGGGGACTACCCTGAAATTTGGGTCAATATTAATAATTTTTGGTACGGTATATGTTATTCAATGAGAACAAAATTTTTCAAAATCCCCAAAATACCGAATATTGGGGTGTACCGGGAGCTACACCAAAACGTTGACCTATACATCCCATTTGCAATACCAAACATCGTAGGAGTACTAGCAATGTCTGTGCAAATTTCAGAGCTTTATCTTAAATATAGCGACCTCTATAGTGATTTCAACAGACGAACAGACAGACGGACATGCGTAAATCGCAATCGAATTTTATTCTTGCAAACGAAATGATAATAAAAACTACGAAAAAAATTAAGTTAAGATAGTCTCAGAATGACATTACTAAACCAGTAAGGAAGGTAGTAAAGTCGGACGGGCCGACTATATGATACCCTTCACCACTTTGGGTATGTTCAACAGATGAATCCTAACAGACGTCGCATTTTTAAAGAACCAGTAAAATGAAATTGGATCCATAAACATGTCATTCTGCAACCGATACTAACTTTTTCATCTAAATCTATATCTAAATCTGAACAGATTTCCACGAAACTTAATGCACATCATTCTAGACCTAATTCATTACGCTGTGCTAAATTTTGTGCAAATCGAAAGATATATAGGGACTTTGATGCACCATTTACATTAAATCGGGCGAAAATATATATGAGAGCTATATCTATATCTGAACCGATTTTCAGCGAACCTAACACATATCATTGAAGACCTAATTCATTACGCTGTGCCAAATTTCGTGCAAATCGGAAGATATATAGGGACTTTTGTACTCCATTTTTATGAAATCGGACGAACATATATATGGGAGCTATATCTAAATCTGAACCGATTTTCAAGAAATTTTACACACATCATTCTGGGCTCAATTCAGAACGCTATGCCAAATTTTATGCAAATTTGAAGATATATAGGGTCTTTTGTAAACCATTTACATGAAATCTGATGAAAATATATATGGGAGCTATATCTAAATCTGAACCTATTTTCAGCGAACCTAACACACATCATTCTAGTCTCAATTCAGAAGGCTATGCCAAATTTCATGCAAATCGGAAGATATATAGGGACTTTTGTACACCATTTACATGAAATCTGATGAATATATATATATATATATATATATATATATGGGAGCTATATCTAAATCTGAACCGATTTTCAAGAAATTTTACACATATCACTCTAGACTCAATTCTGTACGCTATGCTAAATTTCGTACAATTCGGAAGATATATAGGGACTTTGGTACACCATTTACATGAAATCGGACGAAAATATATATGGGAGCTATATCTAAATCTGAACCGATTTTTCCCAATTTCAATAGGGTTCGTCCTTGGGCCAAATAGACTAGCTGTGCCAAATTTCATCCAATTCGGATAATAAATGCGAACTGTACTTTGTTTACAATTTAACATAAATCGACTTAGAAAGTGATTCTATGCATATTCTCAAAAGGAACCATGTGTCTATCTCGTTTCCTTTTGCTTGTTACAAACATATGCACAAAGACGTGGTACCCTTTACCACAGTGTGGTGAAGGGTATACAAATTCAAAAAGCAATGCTCCATATAGCCGCTGAAAAAATATTTTTTGAATTTTTTTTAATGCAATCCTTAGATAACCTTTGAAAATATATTTAATCTGAGAAAAATATACATTTCTTAATATACACTTCAGATAGTCAGTGAAAAATTTAAAAATTCATGCTTCAGATGAACGTTACGAAAATTAACAAATCCATGCTTAATATAATATTTAAAAAAAAAATATATTAAAAACCTCACGCTAATTGTCTCCATTTTTTTTTTTAATCTAAGCTTCAAAACGATTCAAAGTCTTCGGAAAAATATTTTTAAAAAATTTAAGCTTGAGAAAGTCTCTGATAAATAATCTCTTAAAACACAGGCTTATAGTTTCGACTTAAGAAGTCCACGCTTAAGATAATCTTTGAAAAAATATTAAAAAAAAGAATCCAATACTTAGATAGCCTTTGAAAAATATTTGTAAAAGTGGCACACTTAATATACCCATTAAAATAAATACTTTTTAAAAAATCTACGCTTCTTGTAGTGTTTTAAAAAAATATTTTTAAAATGACACGCTTCATAAAATCTTAGAAATAAATATTTTTTAAAACGTTCGCTTCAGGTAGTCTAAGAAATATATAAACAATATATATAAAAAATATCCAAATTCAAATAGTCTTTTTCCATATTTGCATTTTTTAACGAACCCAAAAAAAAATTCAAATATTTGAAATAATCCTTAAAATATACTATGTTATATCAAATATTTCAATATATAACAATAATGCAGGCAATGCATTATGTCATTATGTACATACAAATGCATATATCTTTATTATGTGAATAAATGCAACTACACAGCAAAAATGTAATTAAAATACCATTTAGCAACAGTATCACATGATGTGTGAACATAAATTTGTATTTGCATTTTTTGTGCATATTTACAAAAAAAAATCGAGAAACGCTAATATTTTTAGAGGACATTGTATGCCCCAATAAGTATGCAACATATTTTTTTCCCAGTATTATTTAAAAGCTGTCATTATCATCACCAAAAAATATAAGTTTTTTCTATTTTTTTAACACGCAAACAAATCGTGAAATATGTTACAATTTTCCATTTCATTGTTTATTTGTCAAATAACCACCCCACCCACCACTCTGGTCCATTTTCATTGTACCACCACCACCAACTATGCAACTAGCTAATTATGTATTGAAGTATGCGTCCTGATTTAACCAAAACAAAAGTAGGCTATATTCTAATTGTTTCATTTTTGTGTTTTTGCATTCATTCATCTATTTGTTGGCTCGCTCACTCGCTCGTTCGTTCGTTCGTTCATTCATTCATTGTGATTTGGTAGTGTATATGTTGTTAATTCAGTAAACGTTTATTGCAGACTAATTTGTTACAATGAAAGTTATGTATAACAAAACAAAAATATGTATGCATCGAAAATGACAATTCAAGAAAAGCTAACATGTATCAAGGCTAACATGATTGAAAATTAAAATACTACTTATAAGACAAAGTACTTCGTTTATTTCAACACCTCCCCTCGAAGTGCGTCGTCTTATATTCCAGTTACTCCAAGCTCGTGTATGCATTTTCGATGCTTTGTTGATGACAACCCTTTCGTAAGTACATCTGCTGCCATATCTTCTGTTCTCTTATATTCCAATTTGACATGTCCTTCATTTTGTTTTTGATGTATAAATTGATATCGAACATCGATGTGTTTTGTTCGCGAGTGGTATCCAATGCTTTGAATTAACTTTTGAGCACTCTGACTATCGTTGAAAATTTGAACTGGTATTGTTGCTACTCCGATTTCTTTTAAAATACGTTGAAGATATAGTGCTTCTTTTACAGCATCTGTTATAGCCAATAGTTCAGCTTCCGTACTCGATAAAGCCACTGTCCTTTGCTTTCTAGCTTCCCAAGTAATTGCTCCTGCTGACATAATGAACGCAAATCCTGAATAAGAGCGTCTATCGGATAAATTCGATCCCCAGTCTGCATCTACAACTCCATACAATGGTAAATCACTTTTCGTGTATTTCAGACCTTCATCAATTGTTCCTTTAAGATATCGCAATATTCGCTTTGCAGCTTGCCAATGTTCAGTTCCATAATTCGAGTTAAATTGACTTAAAAAATTCACAGAATATGCAATATCTGGTCTTGTATTCACCGCCAAATACATAAGTGCTCCAATTAAATTTTGATAGGGGATTTTTTGCATTATCTCTAAATCAGGTTGTGAAGGCTTTTCTAATTTACTTTGCGGTTCCAAAGGTGTATTTGCCGATTTACAATTTTCCATACCAAATCGTTTCAGAATTGATTCTATATATTCCCGTTGCTTCATTGTAATTTCACCCCTTTTCAAATCGTGATTAAATTCAATTCCTATATATTTATTGACTTTTCCCAGATCTTTCATTTCAAATGTTTCTGCCAACGACTTCTTTATATAGTTTGTCATCTCCTTGTCATTTGATGCTATCAGCAGGTCATCCACATATACAGTAACTAAAGTTACTTGTTTCCCATTTCTACTGATAAACAAACATGGATCTACCTCAGAAGGAACTAATCCTAATTCTTCCAATGTTGTACCTAACTTTTGGTACCATTTTAGTCCCGATTGTCTGAGTCCATATAATGCCTTCACAAGCTTACATACAGGATCTTTACACATTCTCCAATTTTTAATCCATTGTTGTGCAGCCCTTTTAGCTACATCACTTTTCTTCTTACATGTTCCCACCGTTTCACCTTTTATTAGTTTTTCCAGCAATTCCTCTAAATACTCCGGTATTTCCATATATACGTTTTCGCTCAGATCTCCATTCAAATAGGCAGTTACAAAATCCATTTGACACATTTCAAGATTATTTTCTACTGCTAAAGCTGCTATTAGTCGAATTGTTGATGATCTGGCGACTGGCGAATAAGTGTCAGTAAAATCCTCCCCTGGACGTTGGGAGCATCCCTTCGCTACTAGACGAGCCTTCCTTTTGTTGCTCGCTTTGGTTCGTAAAACAAATCTGTTGCCAATAACTTTTCTATTTTCAGGCCTTTCCGTTATTTCCCAAGTTCCATTTAAGATTTGGGCCACTAATTCATCTTCTATTGCTAACCTCCAGTTTTTACCATCTGTGGAATTTATCGCTTCTTCACAGGAAACAGGATCGTCTGTAAAAACGGCATTGACGTATTCACATTCTTCAAAAAACTCGTCATCTTCCGTATTTGCATCTTCTTCTTCAATGTTCTTCTTCGTTTTCTTGCATTTTGCCGATACTTTTCTCGGTCGGCCTGGTTTTCCTGTTCGAACAATACGCTTTCTGCCTCTAATCGGTACTTCAATCTCTTGGGACACATCTTCATTTGTTGACTCTTCAGATTGTTCATCAATTTCTTCACAATTTTCCTCAATTTGCATATCTCTCGGTTCTTCATTTGTCAAACTAATATCAACTAAGTTTTCTGCCTTTTCTCCATAGAAATCATCGATGAATCTGACGTCGCGACTGATAATCACATGGCGTTTACTTAGAGACCACATTCGATAAGCTTTCGATTCTTCAGAATACCCAACTAGAATACATTCTTCTGAACGAGAATCGAATTTTCCATTTGACTTATCCTTAATCAACACATATCCTCGTAGCCCGAAAGGTCTCAAATGTTTGATTGATGGAGTCTTTCCTGTCCACAATTTTATTGGTAACTCACCCTCAATAGCTTTAGTAGGACATCGATTGCGTATGTAGCATGCAGTGTTAATTGCTTCAGCCCAAAAAACTTTTGGAACTCCTGCCTGCTTCATCATACACCTAGCCATTTCTAAAAGTGTCCTATTCTTCCTCTCTGCAACCCCATTCTGTTGCGGAGTGTGGGGTGCGCTTAGCCGCCTTTTAATTCCCGTTTCTTCCAAATACTGATTAAATTCTTTATTTATGTACTCGGTTCCATTGTCCGTCTGCAAGAATTTTATCTTCTTTCCAGTAAATAGTTCAGCTGAATTCTTATATTTCTTAAACGCGTTGAATACATCCGATTTCTTTTGCAAAAAATGTACCTCGCAATTTCTTGAATAATCGTCGATGAATGTGACAAAATATCTTGCATTTGAATGCGAATTTACTCGCATCGGACCACATACGTCACTGTGAACCACTTCCAGCAGTTCCGTTGTGCGTTTTTCACTGCTACTTTGGAAACGTTCGCGTGTCTGTTTCTCGCTCAAGCACACCTTGCATGTTGACAAATGTTGTTGAGGACGTATCTTGATACCATGCGCCATTTTACCATTTGCAAGATTCCTCAAATCACGCTCATTTATGTGTCCTAAACGTTGATGCCACATGTCCATATCATTCATCTTTACTTCAGCCGAATTCGCTGATTGAACCGATTGTCGCAAAAAATATAGATTTCCTTTTCTATCCGCTTTACATGCAACTTTATTTCCATCCATGATTCTAGCTTCGTTTTTGTCAAAAATTACCTTGTATCCCTTGTCGGTTAACTTCGATACGGATAACAAATTGGTTCTTAAATCCTCGACATACATGACGTCTCTCACAATAAAGCTTTGTTCCATTTTTCCTCCGGCAGCCTTTATTCGTATGTCACCTATACCCGTAATGTTGCTTAGCTCACCATTTGCTAAACATAAACTCTTGTCAATCTTCTTGATTTGCTCAAAACTTTCTTTAATCGCTGACATGTGTGACGAGCATCCGCTGTCCAAACACCATTCATTTGATATATCCATGCAATTGAAACCAGCAACAATGTTATTGAACATTGAGTTCTCTTGCTTATTTTTCTTAGCTTCACCCATATTTGCATTCTGTTTTGACCGACATTTTCTAGCGAAATGTCCAAGCTTTCCACAATTGAAACATCCCTGATCATTCCTACGTGTCTTGGCATTTCCATCCGTTTTATTTCCCCTTGTAGATTTTGAATATTTTCCGTTGTTGTTTCCATAATTCTTCGGCTTGGCATATAATGCATTTTGCTCATCCCTTTCTGATTTTGATCGACGAGATTGGTCCTCTTCCAATATCTTCACTCTTAGAACCTCAGGCGTTGGTAATTCATCTCTGGTTTCCAGAGCACACCGGAAAGTCTCAAAGGAATCAGGCAAACTATATAACAACAATATAGCGAGGAGGTCGTCTCCTATGGTCACATTTATTTCCTTCAGTTTGCTCACAGCATCAAAAAATTCATTTACGTGATCTCGAGCACAATCGCCATCCTTCATGCGCGCTAGAGCAACTCTTTTCAATAACGTTGCCTTTCTGGCAGGACCCTTTGATTGAAAAGTTGCCTCCAATTTTTGCCATATTTCTCTTGATGTACTGCATTCAGATATTAACCCCAACTCTGAAGGCGTAATCGATAATAATAAGTCTGCACATGCCTTCTGATCCATTATCCTCCATTTCGATGCAGCATCACCTTCTGGACATCTTGCAGTACCATCCACATAGGACCATAAATCATTCTTGATTAAAACTGCTCGCATCTGCAACTTCCACGAGTCATAATTCCCTGAATTCAATGGCTCAATCCTTATACTGCCCGACATTTTCAATTCCTTTTGATTTCACAATGTCCAAATTTTATTTTACACAATTGCTCCAGATTCTCCGTCTGGGCCCATAACCTGTTGTTAATTCAGTAAACGTTTATTGCAGACTAATTTGTTACAATGAAAGTTATGTATAACAAAACAAAAATATGTATGCATCGAAAATGACAATTCAAGAAAAGCTAACATGTATCAAGGCTAACATGATTGAAAATTAAAATACTACTTATAAGACAAAGTACTTCGTTTATTTCAACAGTATAATACTTCTTCTTATGTAGGACTATCATTATTATTGTTTTATATTTGCGTTAGTGTTTTTTTATGTATTGTGTGTTTTTTTTTCTTTTATTGCAATGCCATAATTATTCCATGTTTAACAATTAAATGGCGCATAACGATTTTAGGAGACCGAAATGCGGATGGGATGGCATATTTTATTTTCATTCTGGTTTGTTGGTTTGATTTTTGATAATATAGATAAGAAAGGAATATTTCTATTGACTAAGGTCAAAAGAGCCTATAAAAACAAGCTTCAGATAGTCTTTGAAAAAAATTACGCTTCTGACAATCTATAAAAAAGGAATTTTTAAAAATCGAAACTTTATATAATCTTTGAAAAAAAATGTTTAAAATCCACACTCCAGGTAATTTATAAAAAAACATATAAAAGCCCCACGCTTCAGAGGGCTCTTGAAAATATATTTATAGACAATCCAAGTTTTAGATGACTTTTGAAAAAAATAATTAAAAATCAAAACAAACTTCAGTCTGTCTTTGACAAATTAAAAAAAAACTTGTTAGATTATTTTGGTTAAAATATGTTTATTCAGAAATACAGGATTGAGAATATGCAAAATATTTGCCAAACTTCGCTCTTCTGTTAATATTTTATTAGTTTTTTCTTTAAAAGGTCCTTGAAAAAAAGTATAAGAAAATCTTCGATGACATTTAAAACATATTTATAAACCAGTGAGCGGAGCATTATAGTCGGACGGGGCCGACCATATGATACCCTACACAACTACCACGAAAATCAAACTTTCTGCAATTCTATATTCTGAGCCTGGGCAATATTTCGAGATATTTGCACCCTTTTTACAGATTATAGATCAACAACTTCAATTTCTAACCCTGGAATATTTTCCAATTTTTTTTCTTGAATATTGGTCGATCATCATCTAAACAGCGCTCTAAGTATTTGGTCAGATCCGCTTCACCTTGTAAAATATGTGATGTTCTGCATATAATAATTGCCTCTAGAGCAACTAAAGTTTTCAGTTCATTGCACCCCCAGAATGAAATCTCAACTTCACCGAAAACTACAGACGTCGTACTTGACAATAATCACATGTTCATTTACATATTCAAATATGCACATAGTCACCTTTACCTAATTACATATAACTCCCACATCAGAGTACATGCTGCCATAAGTTTGGTATCAATTTGAAGGTCAACAACTCCTCTTGGATATACTATCAACTTCTCGGGTATATGTCCTTCAGGAGCAAGTATATACGCCCCAGAATAAAAATTTTGTAATTTTTCACACAAAAGTCAGGGTCCATTTGACCCGCTATATATGGACCGATCTTTATCAAAGCAGGCATGCTTATTCTTTGACACGATCCTCTTCTCCATGTAAAATTTCACGATGTTCGGACCATAACTGCGGTCTCTGGAGCGACCAGAAAAATCGACAAAAATTAAGTATTTGGTCCATTTCATCCATTAAATATTAACCAATATTTACCAAAAACAATAGGGATCTTCATTGGGCCGAACCTATCCTCCATGCAAAATTTGGTGATGATTGGTCCATAACGGTGGCCTGTATCGTGTTTACAAATTATAATGGACAGACGGACGGACGGACGCACATGTCTTTATCGACTCAGCTAGTCGAGATATGACGATCGGTATACTTAAAGGTGGGTCTAGGACCAATATTTCGCGGCGTTACAAACTCTTTTGGCTGCACAAAGCTATAATACCCTGACAACATAGTTGTGTAAGGTATAAAAATCAAGACTCGTGACGTTTAAAAAAATATTCATAAGAAATAAAGACTTCGATGACGTATTTTACAAAAAAAAAATAAAGCTATAGTTGCTTAAATGTTGAAAAAATTTCAAGAATTACTTAAATTTAATTTTTTGTTAAATCCTTTAATTTTGTAACTGGTTTTTATTGTTATTGTTAGTTAGGTTTTTTATTCCGTTTTTTTCGCATATGTATTTCATTTGCATTGACAATAATTGTCTTTTGGTTTTCGCCAATCAAATATCCCCAACAAATGTGTGTTGAAAATGGATTTTATCACACCAAATAGCAAATGCGAAATCATGGCAATACAATACAAATACATTAAGCTCTATATATGTGTTTGTGTGTGTGTGTCGAACAATTGTCCTTTGTTTCTAATAAATGGTCGTTTAATAGTTGGGAATATTTAAATAACAACAACAAAGTGAATACATTTAAATGCCAGCGAACGAGCAACAATCGATTTTTTCCATTTGGAAAAAAAGTTCACAGAAAACAAAAACATTTTTTTTTTGCAATGCCACAAAGAGTAGGCAATTTATTTGGCACCCATAAAGTATGCAATAGAATTTTTCTTTTGAAAATAAAAAAATTTAACATAAAATATCTACAATTCTTTGATAGAGAAAGCAGAGCAATCAATTGGACAATGTTTGGGACAATTTATTTGATATATTCAATTGAATGGAAATATTTATTGGTAAGGCGATGGGATCGACGATCTGTGGGAAAATCTAAATGGTGCAATGCCCATTATCAATGCCTTACACACAGAAAGTCATTACAAAAGCTCTCTGTGAATAAACATCTCCACAGGCCAAACATAATAGATAATGTTAAAAATAATATTTCCTGTTTCGAATAAATTTTTAAAACATGCAAACCTTCTGTAATTCCTATTTCAATTCCATAGTGCAATGCCCAACATCGACGTCTTGTACACAGAAAGACACGGCTAAAGGTCTCTATGAATAAACATTTGGGCACCCCAAACATAATAGAATCAAATGGACTTAGATAATTTCCGGAAAGAAGATCCGTAACGTATTTTTATGTATGTATAACTTATCCTGTAAAAGGAACCCTTCACTCAGTCAGTCTATAATAAGATGTACCTGTTTTCCACGCTCCATTAAAAAACAATCTTTGTCCGAAATTGGATTTTAATCCCTGTCCATATTTGATTCAGGGACTAGTTGTGTCGTCTGTGTCCTCCCACATCAATTGATTCGCATTTGTAATAGATTTCCATTTCAATATTCCCTCTACTACATATTTACTCAAATATAACATGACTATTATTTACTGCAAACTACTTACATTGTTGGCATTTGTAATCATTCATTGAACTTTAAAATTTGATTATAGCCATAAATACTGATGGCCTAACATTGGGGCATGAGACTAAAATATTTAATCTACTTCTACGCTATGACTATTAAGCCATGTAAATTATATGTCAATGCCAGGCATACACACGCTCACTCACCCACTCTCACACACACATTTATGTAAATCCATTAACAAACTTTCTAACCAAAACTATTCTATGTTATTCGATTATCCATTACACCTACCTAAAAGTATGCTATAATTTTTCATGTTGTCAATTGTTCAGCATTTTACAGGCATGCCAGTCAGTCCGTCAGTCAGCCAATCACTTCGTTAGTGCAATGGACTCTTAATGAACTAATGCATTAATTTACCAAAAATATAACAAGGCAATGGCTTGCTCTCTCCCTTTCTCTCTCACATTTAGTCTCGCATTTCTACACACACATGCCGAACATGCTAAGATCCTTGAGGCAAATATTAGCAATTAACATATAAAAGCGTATAATAAAGTTGCACCAAAACCCAGAAAGAAGCCCAGGCTACTGCTACTACATTTATATTCCTGTCAGATACTCGTATATTTCTTGGCTTTCATTCTTGGTAGTTTGACTTGGTCCGGTGGTCGTGTTGTTTACCATTGATGCAGATGCAGACCACCCCCCTAAACCCATTATTGAAAAATCAAAAATCCATCCATACATTTTGAGACTTAAGGGGACCCCACCCATTCTCGATTTTAATTTTTCAAGATTTTCAATGGGCTGGTAAATCAATACCAATGCTTGTTAAGGTTTGTAACTTTGCACATATATAATTGAAGATTTAAAAGAGAAGAAAAATAATTTACAAAAAATTTTTGTTATTGTTTTGTTGTTGTTTTTTGTAATTAAAGAAAAGTCTTTATTTTTGATGGCGGGCATGATAACTCCTCACTGGAACATCGGAATCCGAAAATTCCAACGGTGTTAGAAAGAGTACATGTCTGGCTCTCGTATGAATTAGGATTATTGACTTCGCTCTAATATTAACAAAATGGTGGACCTTTGAAAAAAAACCAAGTTAAAAAATAAGGAAGATCTTCACCGATTGGCTTTATCCTAGTTCATACGAGAGCTATACACTCCCAGAGAAACGTTGCAAAATTTGGAACCGATTGGATTATTAGTTTTTGAGTTATCGTGCCCGCCATTCGCAAAAAAATGTTTAGAGGAAAACGCGTTTAAAGTTTGAGAAGCCCTTCAGCCGTCACTTGATGCTGACACAATAAATCGGCTATATCTTCAAGAGTTCTCGAGATTTTCACTTGAAATTTTGTAGAGACATTCTTTATACAGTGTAGATTCGAATTATATCAACAAAAATTTTGACCCCGAGAATGGGGGGGGGGGTCCCCTTAATGAAATTACTTTTCGTAACAAAAATCCCATCTTGTATGTGTGTGTATATAAATAACAATCTAATGAAATTGTAAATGTCTAAGCAATCAGTCTTACCATATGCGTGTGTGTGTGTATGTATAGGTATTGGTATAATATGTTGCTGTATATGAAGTTAGTTGATTGTTGGTCGTTTTACAAAGGAAACCCATACAACCACAACACTTACAAAAGACTTAAATTTTATTAGTCTGAAAACTGTATTGAGTCAGAGAGTCCGAGTCAAAGAAAATGTAATTAACATGACGATGTTTCGGGCTATAAAATTTCTACGAAAGTTCATAGGACATTTAAGTCTGGGTACAGCATGGAATGAAATCAATGGATTTCCTATACGACAGGTAATGTGAGGGAATGCTATAAAGAAGGTAGAATATACTCTATTGAATGATATGGATGGTTGGTTAAATATCAATGGAATTAGCTTATAAATACAGAATAATGTGTAAAATGGTGTAAGCTGCTTGCTGGCAGTACAAATGGAAATGAGTTTTAAGCAAGTAAAAACTTCAAAATCGATCGGACTATACCGAAATACTATAGATACTCTCATTGGATTGGGCTAAAAAAACAATCGCGGGTCGATATTGATAAATTTTGATACTCAATTAGAATCAATAGTTTAAAATTGCAGCCAAAAGCGCATGTAAAACCCCCTACTATTAGGTTGGGGAAAAAGAAACCCATTATTTTAATATGAACAATAGGACTATATTTATCATGTTTCGGAATGTGCGATTTGCATCGTTTTGTTAAGGTAAAGGTAACTTCATATTGCCTCTCTCATAGAAGTCCTGCTCTCTATTTGCGAAAAATTCTAGATACCAATTTTTATTATTAAAGGAATTTGGCAATGCAAGAAAAAGATGATAATCGCTGGTGCCAAGTCCGGACTTCCCAACCAAGCTCCCGAAGTTTCTGGCGAGTCACTTTAAATGTGTGTGGTCTAGCGTTGTCTTGGTGGAACACGACACCTCTCCTGTTGGCCAATTCTGGCCGTTTCTGGTCAATTGCTATCCTCAAACGGTACAGTTGTTGCCAGTAGAGATCAGAATTTAGCGTTTGGTCATATGGAAGCAACTAATAATCCCCTTTTAGACCCACTAAATGCATAGCAGAACCTTCCTGGCCGTTAGTCCTGGTTTGGCCACCGTTTGAGGCGCTTCACAGTTCTTTGGCCACGATCTTTTTCGCACAGGGTTATCGTATGTGATCCATTTCACATTTCTAGTCACCAACCGTTTAAGAAATGGGCAAGGCTTCGCATCCATCCTATTTGTTTCTGTTTAGTGGTGTGGCACCCAAACTTCGATCTTCTTTTTTTAAATCCAGATTTGTGAAAATGGTTCAAAACGGTTTTATGGTCGATTTTTAGCTCCTGGACGATGTTACGACTGCTAATATGCCGATCAACTTCGATCATTTCTCCGATTATATCGACATTTTCGACGACCGGCCTAATGGATTTATTTTTCACCAACCTAATATATACTTTATGGGATCTCCGGTCGACATTTCGAGTTGTTACAAACGGAGTGACAAATTTAATATACACTTCACTTATTGGTGGAGGGTATAACAATACCAAACCAGTAAAAACCAGTGAGCGAAGCAGTATATTCGGACAGAACCGACCATATGATACACTACACAAATAGCACGAGTCTTACTTTCTGTGGATCTATATTCCGATCCTGAGCATTTTTTCGACATTTGCACTCATCTGAACATTTATGTCATAAGATTCAAAATTTCTAATTTTACACATTTCGTGTATGGATTAATAAAATCTAACTCGACTATATAAACGTTTTTATTGTAGAAGATCATTTCTCCATTTTAAGAAAGCCACCCTTCCATCTATAATATTCAGTCTTCTATTTAAATGAAGCCATTTTTCTTCTATTCATAGAAAGTTAGACGTCTGTTCCCAGAAGGTCAAACATTTATCCCATGAAACCCAAACTTGTATTTATAAAAAACTGACTTTCATCTAGAGTAGACCCGATTTCTATTTATAGAAGGTCATTCTTTTATTCACACTCTATTTCGAAGAAGGCCAGCATTATACCATAGCTCACTCAATAATTTAAATGAGTCCGGCCTAAAAAGTTAGACGTCTGTTCCCAGAAGGTCAATCATTTATCCCATGAAACCCAAACTTGTATTTATAAAAAACTGACTTTCATCTAGAGTAGACCAGATTTCTATTTATAGAAGGTCATTCTTTTATTCACACTCTATTTCGAAGAAGGCCAGCATTATACCATAGCTCACTCAATAATTTAAATGAGTCCGGCCTTCTTCTATTCATAGAAAGTATGTTCTTGGAAGTTCAATGCTGTATCCATAGAATCCCAGTTTTACATGTATAAAAAATCCTGACTTTCATCTACCGAAGGCCAGATTTCAATTTATAGAAGGCCACCCTTCAATCTATATTTCGCAGGAAATTGAATATTATTTTAAACAAACTTTCCTCTAACAACAACAAATCTCGACTAACAAAATAAAGCCGTTTTCGAAAAAATAACCAATTTCTTTCAATATTTAAATTGCCAAAATATTTTTTGGTTTTTTTTCAAATCGAACTCAAAGCCAATTCAAATATTGTTGTTACATTTTTCTTCGTTTTTTATTTTTCATTGTAAAATCGTAGAAACAACAAATCTGCATAAAACTCTGACAGTCTACAAAAATCCAAACTCAATTTAGTTGGATTTTTGTTGATGTTGAACGAATGAAACTTTGTAAACAATGCATGACCAGCTAGGGAGGTTGGCAGGCAAGCCTGGTCGGCTAGTCTGTTAGGAACCATCATTTTCATGTTGCCAAAAAAAAACACACACGCACAAACAATGGCAAAAAACAACTATGCAATACATTGCAGTTAGATTTTGGCAACATGAAAAAAAAGAAAACTCTCTGTTTTGTAAAAATCCCATGAAAGCAAAATCACCTCATGGTCAGTTGCAATGCAGTAGTGGATGTGTTTTCGACAGACATATTCAATTTTTAAGGCTGCAACGGCAACAACTGCAACAACATCAACTTGTGAGACTATGCATGGAAATCGATTTGTTCCGCTCCATTTACAACTAAACCCGCCCGCCTTAATACGCAGCTCCAACATGCATACATATTGGCAAACGGGCTAGTTATTTAGCGCCCTATGCTATGCAGCAAAAATTCTAAAATAAACATAGTCCCGCTCTCTTATTTCCCCTCTCTCTTTTTCTCTTTTTCATTCTCACTCCGTTACTCATTTGTTGTTGTTATTTTCTACTCCATTGCAGGCTTATCCCAACAGAGATATCACCAATATTGTGGAGTCATCACACTATCAGAAAATTGGCGGCTGGTGTCGTCAGGGAGCTTTGAATGCCAACAAGTGCAAGGGAGCCCATCGTTGGATTAAGCCATTCCGTTGCTTGGGTAAGTCCAATTCATTGTGAGTGATGTTACATTGTTGTTTGGAGGCTACACACGGACACAAAACAATCCATGTGTGTATCTGTGTGCGTATATATGTGTTTGTACATTGTTCATTAAAAGAGAATTATTGAATGCCTGGGTCCCTAGACTGGCATTATAAAAACAAATCGAATCAATGAAAAAAAAAAACAAAAACAATCAAAGCCTACCTATCTACCAACCAGCCAACCAACCTTCGAACAATGTAAGTGATTTGTTTACGATTTGATGTTTATATGGGTGTGTGTATTACTTTCAGAAGGACCCTTCCAATCGGATGCGTTATTGGTACCCGAAGGTTGCCTCTTCGATCACATTCACAATGCCTCACGCTGCTGGCCTTTCGTTAGGTGGAATCAAACCGGTGCTGCCGCCTGTCAAGAACGTGGCATGCAAATGCGCAGCTTTGCCATGTTGCTACCCTGTGGCATCTCCCTGTTTTCGGGTGTTGAATTTGTGTGCTGTCCCAAACATTTCAAAAGTGAGTAGAAACCAATATGCTATGTCCCCTCAAAAACGAAACAAAAATTGTAAACAATTTCCCCGCATTTGTTTGCTCCTCGCCTGGTTTAGTGTGATCCCTTGATTGTGTGTGTATATGATGAAAAAAACATCATTCATTAGAAGTTGTGAAAACATTAGAAAAGGGCAATTGTTTGTTTTCCAGAACCTAAATGACCTAACCGGGAAATGTAAACTAGGTGGGGATAAAATGGGGTTTTTTGCTAATCCTGAGTAAGGGGAAACACACAAAATTTAAATGTTACATTAAAGTAGTAATTTTGTGATACAAATAAGAGATTACCATGTGAAAAAACGTCATTTCGACCGGACCGAACTTTGAATACTCTCCACCATAGGTATACTGACAGTTAGTTGAAATTCAAATTCCAACACCGTGTTTGATGTAAGAAATTATGGGGTATATATATATATATATATACCGAAATACACACGAAGTAAAATTTCAGCAATATTTAATAGGGATTTTTCTTCAAAAATATCAAAACACCAAATCGTGGTCCGATATTGATAACGCATGGTAGGATGCAACGTGTTTATAAAATCCTCAAAATACTGCAATTTACAGGGCAAATTTATATGTGGGGCTATACCAAATGGTGATTTACATAGGAATAACCGAACATTTTAAGTTATCATTACATGAGGGACTATACGAAATTGAGGACCGAGAAAGCTCAATTTCGAAACTACCATTTTCGTTTTGTAACATAATACCTTCCTTTACCCTAAATATTAAATCAGTTTGTTTTTTATATAAGGGCTGGGCCTAAATGCAGACCGTTATAGTTCATTATGGAACTTGATGTTTTAGTTATTTATCTCGGTAACCTCCGAAGGTAGAATGCTTACAACAGATGGCTAAATCGTCTTAAAATTCCACATTTGTAGGGTATAAACTGATAATTTTGAGGACAGAATTTCCCCCATACTTATATGTATGGAGACAACCCCAAAACGCGTAACATATCAGTTAGCCAATATGAAAAAGGTGGTTATATGGGACTACGCCTAGAAGGGCGGGGGCGAATATATATAATTTTTTTTAAAGGGAGATTTGTTACAAAATTTGGTTGAGAAACCCGATACAAACACCCAAAATACCGAAAAATTTGAGGGTTCCGTTATATGAGGGCTACCTAAAAAGTAGAGCGATATTTATACTTTTTAGTGGAGAAATATGGTACCCAATAAGTACCCATTGAACCAAATTTCAGCGAATTTGATTAAAAAGCGCACTAAAGAGCCTCAAAACATCAAAAATAAGGGGGTTTACCCATATTTGGGTAAATTTTTGTCATCTATCTCAATTTGTTTAGAGGCTAGAGTGATTACAACAGACAGATGGGAATGCTTAAATCGTCATAAAATTTTAACCTGATCAAGAATATATAAATATATTTTATAGGAAGTCGGAAGTGAATATTTCGATGAGTTACAAACGGAAAAAAATTCAATATGCCCTCCGTACTATGGTGGAGGGTAGATAGGTCCTATAGCGCATTAAAAGATACAATTTTCGCATGTATTTTAGGACGTTTTGTCCCAAGGACTTTAGGAAAATTTTACCCTCTGGAATTGCTTATATAATCTAATAGGAAAATCTGAACTGTAAGGGAATCTTATACACTGCAACACTCTGTGATACTGGGTATTACGTGGTGCCTTCAGAGAATATGCATAGAATCACTTTCTGAGCCGATTTATGTATGTCTGTCCCTACATGTATTTTTATGAGCAATGTACAGGCCGCGTTTATGATCCGAATTGGATGGTACAGGTCACTTATTTGGCCCAATGACGAACCCGATTGAAATTGCAAAAATCGGTTCATATTTACATATAGCTCCCCAAAGTGGGTCCAATTGCGACAATATTATGGAGAGAGTAGTAAATTACATGGGTTTCGTATAATCGGTTCAGTTTCAGATATATATTCGTCCGATTTGATTTAAACGGTGCCCCAAACTCCCAATGTTTTCCGACTAAGACCAAATTCAGAAGACCGTATTGAGTCTATAATGACGGCTGTTACGTTTGGTGAAAATTGGTTCAGATTTAGATATAGCTCCCATATTTTTTTTTTTTTTTTTTTTTTTTTTTGTACGTAGTCTACTGACTTGACTCGAGATTGATATGCGTAAGCTTCATTGAAATAGGTTCAAATTTATATATAGCTCACATATATGTTTTCGACCGATTTTAGGTAAATGGTGCACCAAAATTGTCAGATTGACACGAAATTTTGCACAACATAGCTCTTATAAATATTTTCGACCAAATTCATGTTCTTTGTGCACCAAATAATCAACGGGTGTCTGATTGCTCTCAATCTATTTAGTTACATTTGTCAAATTGTAAGCGAACGGCTTCGTATCGGTACGAATGAAAAGAAATTTAGCATAGGTTGCAGAATGGCATGTGCATGGATTAATTTTAGTCGTTTCACATATATAAAGATCTCATAATTAAGTTCGTCCAATTAATGGTCCTTCAAAAATGAGACTTCTGTTAGGATGCATCTCTTTTTAATATACCAAAAGTTGTAAAGGGTATCATAAAGTTGGGACGTCCAACTTTACTATTTTCCTTACTGGTTCGTATTGAAAATGAAAATATTATGACTGAAAATAGACACCGAATCCTTTGAGAGGAAAAACTTTCTCCATGGAAAATAGCTCTCATATAAGGCACCATTATTTCCAGATGATGGTGGTCCCAAGAAAATTTTCTAAGCCAATGCGACTATAACAAGTAATCGTGTTATTTGTTGTGCATAGTACAAAAACCTCAAATATCCTATTTATAAAATAAGTTCTGGCTCCTATACTTCTGCAATTACTTTTTCAAAACTTCTTCATTTCCCCAATCCTAACTTCTACTCACTTCCCTTTCCAACACAAAACGTATTCAAAGGTTAACCCTATATTTCTCCTATTTCACATTTCTTCTTCTCCTGCTATGCATCAATTTTATTTCACTAAGCAAAAAAAAAACAATTATAATATTTTCTTATGAAATGCAAGGGTTCATAATCTCCAATTGTATTAATGCTCCGGTATATATATTTCGGGTCTACGGCGTATTTATACACTTTTTATTGCGCCCAAACCAATTGTCGAAGCACTTTTTCCACTACGGTTGAGACACCTTCAAAACATGGACAATGAACGGCTAGAATTCGAATGGCAATTGAATTATCAGATAGCGCCCAAACACACTTAGGGTTGAAATGTAAATAGTAGCCCTCGTACCTTTGCTTTCAAACTAATTTCGAGATAGAGAAATATTTTAACTCCGTATGGTATTTAGGAATTTTCCGGGGATATGATTAAACCCTATATTGCTCAATTTTATAGATTCGACATTATTTATCTCCCTTTCCTATGCTAAAATTTAGTACAAATTTTGTTGCTAACCAAAACGCTCTAAACTTTTATTTTTCCAGCTGACGAAATCCGTGTAAAGAAAACCGATTTACCCGTCATGCCACCTGTCGAAATGCCCAATGCCATGAATGATGACTTGGATGACATTAGCAGCGATGATAATGATTCCAACTATTCCAAGGATACCGCCGATGATATTGAGGATGAAGACGATGAGGATGATTTGTTGGCCGATGATGAAGAAGATGAAATGGCTGCCGATGATGCTACTGCCACTGGTGATGATATCAATGCTGAATACGATTCGGGTGAGGATAACTATGAGGAGGATCCCGTTGACTCCACCTACGATCAACAACAAGGTAGCTCAAGTGGTGCCAAACCATCGAACAAACCAACAAATTCGAAGGATTTGGAGAAATCTGGTGGATCGATGTTAGATGGCAAGACCAACGGCAACGGAAACAACAATGGCGATTTACCAATGCCACCCACAACCGGTCAACCCACACCCGATCCCTACTTCACTCACTTCGATCCACACTATGAACACCAGAGCTACAAAGTAAGTCAAAAAGTAAGTGTTTTCACATGCTTAGGCATCTTATTTATCAAAACCAAATAAATTCTAAAAAAAGGAAGCCCAACAGCGCCTCGAGGAATCGCACCGTGAAAAGGTCACCCGTGTCATGAAGGACTGGTCGGATTTGGAAGAGAAATATCAGGATATGCGTTTGGCCGATCCCAAGGCTGCCCAGAGTTTCAAGCAACGTATGACAGCCCGTTTCCAGGTAAGAGGGCATTGAATTTCCCAAACTAAAACTTCGTCTTTCGTTTTGCGTATTTTTTTTAAGTTGCACTCGTTCTATCCTACCTTCTCCCAAGCGTAATATTTTGCTTAACAATTTTGTTTTCTAGTTTGTTAAAAACTTGCTGCTTCTTATTCTCCTGCGTTGTTGACGTTGTTGTTGTTAATCAATTTCAGTTCGATTAAGTTTTCCATTAGCTTTCCTTGAATCATTCATTTTCATTATCCTTGATTTGTTTTTTGTTCTGTTTTGAGTTTATTGCCTTTCTTGCTATCTATCTCTCTTCCGCTCATTACGAACTCTAAAACTATATCTGCTGTAGCCTATTGTCATTTGTTTTGTTTTTCCATTAGTATATCCTTATTCTTATCCTTATTATCATTATAATCATAATTATTGTTCTTGCTATCGTTGTTGTTATTATTGCTTTTTGTTTCATTGGTTATTGTTGTTGTTGTTTAGTTTGTAGTTGTGCATAATAATGGGAGCGAAAGAATCATCAGATATGACGCTTTTTGTTTGTAGTATGGTGATATACAAAATACACAGCAATACACACACATACACATAAGCCTATACCTACACATCAACGCATAAACATAAATTCATAATCATTTTAGATAATATTAATGAACCAGCTGCAAATATACGTATACATACATAGCTCTCTTTACAAAATTGGCCCGTAATCAGATTGTTAATAAATTTGTTAGAAAGCTTTTATCGCTTTTAATACTAAAACCCAGACGTAAACATACACCTATCCATATATACAAATGTATACATATCCACTTTAAGACAAGCTAAAATAGCCAACTAAATGTAAATTATTATCATAAATATCTATTTGTATAAATCTATGCATCATTATGTAGGTTAGTTGGTTTTTAAAGCTTAAAGCAAGACATTTTCTGATATCCGTTTTAAGTCCATTTGGGTATTCGTTGAGAGAATTAATGTGGAATTATGATTCTCATGATGTGAATAGAAAGCATAGAAGTATAAAAGAAAAGAGTGGGGAAAATATTATCATTGTTAGTCCCTCAAAAATTTTTTGTAATGTCTTCGATCCTCAAATAATCATAAAAAATATACAGTCCCTGAAAACATTCAAAAACCAGTAAGGAAAGTAGTAAAGTCGGACGGGGCCGACTATATGATACCCTTCACCACTCTGAGTATATTTAACAGATAAATCCTAACAGACGTCGCATTTTTAAATTACCAGAAAAAGGAAATTGGAACCATAAACACGTCATTCTGCAACCGATACTAAATTGTTAATTTGGTCAGATATAGAAGTTATATCTAAATCTGAACAGATTTCATGAAACTTAACACACATCATTCTAGACGTAATTCATTACGCTGTGCCAAATTTCGTGCAAATTGAAAGATATATAGGGACTTTGGTGCACCATCTACATTAAATCGGACGAAAATATATATGGTAGATATATATAAATCTGAACCGATTTTCAGTAAACTTAACACACATCATTCTAGACCTAATTTGTTACGCTGTGCCAAATTTCGTGCTTAAATCGACGCAAAAAGTGATTCTATGCATATTCTCAAAAGGAACCATGTGTATGTCTCGTTTCCTTTTGCCTTTTACAAACATATGCACAAAGACATAATAACCTGTACCAGAAAAAAAGAATTTGGTTCAAGAACCTCAAAATACCGAAAATTGGGGGTACCCTTATATGGGGGCTACCAGAAAAAATTGACCAATATTTATAATTTATAGTGGAGAGATGTGCTACCCAATAAGAACTCGACATACTAAATTACAGTCAATTTGGTAGAAAAATACGATAAGAACCCCCCAGATACCAAAAATTTGGGGGTACCGTTATATGGGGACTACCAGAAAAACTGGACGTATATTTATAATTTTTAGTGGAGTAATTTGGTACCCAATAAGAACACAATGTACAAAATTTCAGAGAATTCAGTTATAAAATGAGCCCAAGAACCCGAAAATACCGAAAATTTTGGGGTACCCTTATATGGGGATTTCCGAAAAAATGGACCTTTATTTGTAATGTTTGTTAGGGAGACTTGCTACCCAATAAGAACACAAAGTACCAAATTTCAGCGAATTCGGTCGAAAAATGCGTTCAAAACCCCCAAAATACCGAAAATTTGGGGTAATCTTATATGGGGGCTATCCGAAAGAATGGACCTTTATTTATAATTTTTGGTAGGGAGATTTGCTACCCAATAAGAACTCAAACTACCAAATTTCAGCGAATTCAGTTAAAAAACGCGCTCAAGAACCTCAAAATACCGAAAATTTTGGGGTACCCTTATATGGGAGCTATGCCTAAACGTGGACCGATTTTCTCCAATTTCAATAGGGTTCGTCCTTGGGCCACTTAAGTGACCTGTGCCAAATTTCATCCAAATCGGATCATAAATGCGACCTGTACTTTGTTAACAAAAATACATGGACGGACGGACGGACAGACGGACGGACGGACGGACAGACGGACGGACAGACGGACATGCATAAATCGACTCAGAAAGTGATTCTATGCATATTCTCAAAAGGAACCATGGGTCTATCTCGATTATTTTTGCCTGTTACAAACATATGCACAAAGACATAATACCCTCTACCACAGTGTGGTGAAGGGTATAAACACAACTCAATGGTAATCCACAACTCAGAGTGTCCTTGAAAAAAAAATATTTTTAACAACTCAAAGAATCTTTTAAAGCCTCAGCTATTCTTTAAAAAATTCACGTCTCAAATGGTCTTCAAAAAAATATTAAAAAACGTAGACACAGATAGTCCTTGAAAAAAATATTTTTAAAAAATTCAAGCATCAAATGGTCTTCAAAAAATTGTTTTAAAAATCAACAACTAAAATTTGTTTTTTAAAAAAAATTAAAAAAATCCACGCTTCAGATATATTTAAAAAATGAACAAAGCCTCTTAAAAAATCAAAAATCTGTACAATTGAAAATATTTTCAAATTTTCAAGCCTCAGATATTCCTCGAAGTCCTTGAAATAAAATTTAAAAAGAAAAAATCGGCCTTCAAACAGTCCTTAAAAATTAATTGAAAAAATAATTAGACATTAAAAATACGATCTCTGTCTCTGAACAAATATTTAAAAAACACGCTTCTGATGGCCTTTGATTTTTAAGACACTTTTCACCTTCTCGCTTTTGATACCCTTAGAAAACCATAATTTTAAAAAACCCAACCTTCTTATAGAATTAAAAAAATATTTAAAAAAATTCAATTCTTAGGGGCCTTTGAAAAAAACAACATTTTTTAAAAAACCATGTCAAAAATATTCCTTGAAAATGAAATTGAATACATTTCCTTAAAAAAATATTTTTGAAAAATCCAGGTTCAAATAACCCTCGAAATGTCTTTTTTCAAAAATTCAAGCTGAAATAACTGTCTTAAATATATAAAAAAAATTTTACTTTGACTAAGCCTTGAAAAAAATTTAAAAAATCGATCTTCGGACAAGTCTCGAAAAAAATTTTTTTAAAAAAAATTATCTTTAAAAAATATTTGTAAAAAATCCACGACTTAAATAAGCATATTTGTAAAAAACCCACACCTTACATTGCCTGTACAAAATTAGGAAATCTTTGAAACAAATATATTTTTTAGAAAAATAGAAAAAAATCCTCACCTCGGATGAGTCTGAATTTTTTTTTTAAATCCACGATTCGAATAATTCTTGAAAAATATTTAAAAAAATCCAAGCCTCTTTAATTTTTTTTAAATCCACGCCTCCACAAGTCTTCAATTTTTTTTAATTGAAAAAAATATTTCTAAAAAATCCATGCATCCGAAATTTCCTAAAAAAATATTTTTATAAAATCATTTCTTCTCATAATTCCTAAAAAATATTTTTATAAAATCCAAACATCGGATAATCATTGAAAAAATATATTTCAAAACCCAGGTCTTCGATAATACTTAAAAAATATTTTCAAAAAATCCAAGTCTTTAAAAGAATTTTTTTAAAAAAATCCAAGCCTTTAAAAAAATAAGTCTTTAAAAAATAATTTCAAAAAATCCACGCCTCGAGAAGTCTTTAAAAAAATATTTTCAAAAAATCCACGTCTAGGATAATTCTTGAAAAAATATATTTTTTTTAATCCACGCAGCAGTTAGTTTTTGAGAAAAAATCCTCTCCTCGGATAATCTGTGAAAAAAGGTTTTTAACCCTTTGAGCCCCGAATTTTTTTCCGCAATCTTAGAACAAATTTCTGTTCACAGATTTAATGCAACTATCATAAATAGGATATGCACAAAATTTGACATCGATATATCCTTGCATTCGGAATGCATAAATAGGATATGCACAAAATTTGACATCGATATATCCTTGCATTCGGGAGATACAGTACATTCTTTCGGAAAATTTAAAGTCCAATATCAAGAAAACCAAATGCAAAATCGTCAGAAAAATCATTTTAAATTATTCTTTATATTCAATTTTACAAGAATCAAAAATAATTCTGAGGACAGAATTTGTACAATTTTAATACGAAGAGATTTAAATAATTTGGGCTGTATACACAAATTAGTACTGTACACAAATTTACATTCTTCTCTATATTGAAAAGCTCATAACTTTACCAAAATTTTGAATTTTTTTGATTTTTCTTTTGATATGTGTCGTCCATAATCAGGTCTTGACATATGAAATCCAAATAATACATATCTAATAGCTGCATATAAAATATAAGCTCTAAAATATTTTGTTGCCTGTGGGCAACATTGGGCCACAAAGGGTTAAAAATCCGCCACACGGAAAATCCTATTTTTGAACAAATCCACACATCGGGAAGTCATTAAGCAAATATTTATACAAAATCACGAATGCGGAAGTCTTTAAACACATATTTAAAAAAAAATCGTAAAAGTCGATTATAGCTGGTCCCTAAAAATATTTTGTAAAAATCCACGCTTATGTCCACCTAAATCTGACACCAAAAATTTTACAGATTTTTTAGTAATTATCTAAAACTTTAACAGCAGAAAGGTCCAGACGCGAAAGGTATAAATAACCCATATTTTAACAGCACTCTAGGATTTGAGCATAATACGTATTTGTATTTGTCTGAATTAGGTGCTCTCTCTCTCATCACTTTCACGTCATTTCACTACAAAAAAAATCACACTTTCACATTCAAGTGTACGGTATTTCTAATTTCTTTTTGGCAACAACCCCCCAACGAACACCACAACCACCCGGCACTTTCAATACACACCTTGGTCCACTTCAAATGCAAATCCATCACAGAAACGAATCATAATTCTGCATGACAGAAATAACCCTGCCCAGTGGCTTTATATACATAAACCTGCTAACCTGCACTGTAGATATGCCGAAAATATAATTTTTTCCTTTGTTAGAGATTTAGGCTTTAAAATTTTTTTGCTTAATTAGTACATCATCAACACACCAAATACCAAATCGAAATAAGAAAACAAAAACCGAAATGCAATATTAATTTGTAGCTGCCAAGAACAAGAAAAAAAATGTTCAAAATTTTATATCACCCCGACAAGTCATTAATCGAAATCAGAAGTATATCGACATCATTCTGATACTCTTTCTCTCTTAAATGTGCAATATATCTTTATATGGGAATGTAATTTTAGACTTCTGTTCAGGCACTCGAAGAAGAAGGCAATGCTGAGAAACATCAATTGGCGGCCATGCACCAGCAACGTGTTCTCGCTCACATCAATCAGCGTAAACGTGAAGCCATGACCTGCTATACACAGGCCTTGACTGAGCAACCACCAAATGTAAGTAGACGGCGAGTAAATTCAAATCGGCCCTGATATGTATCAGGATTTTTTCCTCATATTTAACACCGAAAATGTCCTTATTCCCCTCCACAGGCTCACCACGTTGAGAAATGCTTGCAGAAACTTTTGCGTGCTCTCCACAAGGATCGTGCCCATGCCTTGGCCCACTACCGCCACTTGTTGAACTCTGGTGGCGCCGGCGGTTTAGAAGCTGCTGCCTCTGAAAGACCACGTACCTTGGAACGTCTCATCGATATCGATCGTGCCGTCAACCAATCCATGACCATGCTCAAGCGTTACCCCGAATTGTCCAACAAAATCTCTCAATTGATGAACGATTACATTTTGGCTTTGCGCAGCAAAGATGACATTCCCGGCTCCTCTTTGGGCATGAGCGAAGAAGCTGAAGCTGCCATTTTGGATAAATATCGCATTGAAATCGAACGTAAGGTAGCCGAAAAGGAACGTCTACGTTTGGCCGAGAAACAACGCAAGGAACAGAGAGCCGCCGAACGTGAGAAGTTGCGTGAAGAGAAATTGCGCTTGGAAGCCAAAAAGGTCGATGATATGGTTAAGGCTGAACAGGATTCGCAGGCATTCACCAGTGAAGAGTCGAAGACTAGCAAAGATGAGACCATGGTCGATCCCACAAAAATGGCTCAAAGTGACAAGGATTCAGCAGCCGAAGAATATGTTGAAGCCACACTCAGGTTTGTTATGAAAATTTCTCACTATTTCTTCTTTTAACATTTCAACTTGTTTTCCAACTTTTTAGCACCAAAACCCAAACCATCCAGCCCACCGTGGATAATGACGCCATTCAGCGTACTGTCGAAGAGGTTGCTGCTGCCGTTGCCCATCAGGAAGCTGAAGCACCCGCCCAGCATTTCATGACACACGATTTGGGCCATCGCGAATCGGTATTTCGTGTACGCTCCTTGTACCCCTATTTACCTAAAGCATATCCTTTTTCATTACAGAGCTTCTCTCTGCGCAGAGACTTCTCTCATGTATCATCTGCGCACGCGAATAAGGAGGGACGTAATGTCTACTTCACTTTGTCCTTTGCTGGCATTGCTCTTATGGCTGCCATCTTTGTGGGCATTGCTGTTGCCAAATGGAGAACAGCACGTTCACCACATGCGCAAGGTTTTATTGAAGTTGATCAGGTGAGTGGTGGTAAAAAAATTAATAAACATTAAGTATAATTTTACGCTTCAGATAATCTTATAATTTTTATTTAAAAATTCACGCTCAGGCCACCTGAAATCTTTATTAAAATCTTAAAAAAAATATTTTTAAAAAAATCCGTAGGGCCATTTTTTAAAAAATCCAACCCGAAGAAGGTTTAAAAAAATATTCCGCGCTTCAGATAAACGTTGAAAAAATATTTTTTAGAAATCCGCGCTTCAGACAATCCTAAAAAACAATTTTTTTTTAAATCTATGCATCAGATGGCCCTTGAAAGAAATACTTTTTAAAAAAATCCGTGCTTAAGATAGTCACCAAAAAAATATATATTTTTATAAAATTGACGCTACATACAATCCTAGAAAAATGATTTTTAAAAAATCAACGCTTTAGATAGTCGCCTAAAATATTTTTATAAAATCCATTCTTTAGATGGTCCCTGAAAAAATGTTTAAAAAATACACGATTCAGATAATCCTTGAAAAATATCTCATGGTTTCAAGAAAATGATTTCTTGGGAGTAATACTTTTTTAAAATTTAAGCCCCTGAAATTTGATTTCTTGGAAAATATATTTAAAAAGAGGCCTCTGCAGAATTTAAAAAGTATTTTTACAAATTCCATGCTTAAGGTAGGCCTTTGGAAAAATATTTTTACAAAATCAACGTCAATATGGTTCGAAACAAATATTTTTAAAAAATCCAGCCTTAATATGGCTTCAAAATATATAAATATATCTTCGACAAATCCAAGCGTAATAGACCTTAAGAAATATGTTTAAAGAATTCACTTGAAATAAAAAAAATTAAAATCCACGCCTCGGTTAGATTACAAATATATTTTTGACAAATCAAACCTCAGACAGTCCTTGAAATAATATTTTTAAGAATTCACTCGTAAATCTTGTTCGCTAAAATATCCCTCAAAAATATTTTATACCCTTCACCACATTGTGGTACAGGGTATTATGTCTTTGTGCATATGTTTGTAACAGGAAACGAGATAGACCCATGGTTCCTTTTGAGAATATGCATAGAATCACTTTCTGAGTCGATTTATGCATGTCCGTCCGTCTGTCCATGTTAAATTGTAAACAAAGTACAGGTAGCAGTTATTTTCCGAATTGGATGAAATTTGGCGCAGCTCATCTATTTGGCCCAAGGACGAACCCTATTGAAATTGGAAAAAATCGGTTCAGATTTAGATATAGCTCCCATATATATTTTCGTCCGATTTAAGGTAAATGGTGCACCAATGTACCTATATATCTTTCGATTTGTACCATATTTGGCATATCGTACTAAATTAAGTCTAGAAAGATGTGTGTAAAATTTCGTGAAAATCGGTTCAGATTCAGATATAGCTCTTATATATATATATATATATGTCCGATTTTATGTAAATGTTGCACCAATGTCCCTATATATCGTTCGATTTGCATGAAATTTGGCATAGCGTACTGAAAATGATGAGTGGTAAGTTTCGGTAAAATCGGTTCAAATTTAGATGTAGCTCCCATATATATTTTCGTTCGATTTTATCTAAGTGGTCCAAAGTCACTGTATATCCTTGGATTTGCACGAAATTTGGCATAGAGTAGTGAATGAAGTCTAGAGTTATTTGTGTTAAGTTTCGGGAAAATCGGTTCAGATTTAGATATAGCTCCCATATATATTTTTGTCCGATTTTATGTAAATTGTGCACCAAAGTCCCAATATATCCTTCGATTTGCACGCAATGTGGCATAGAGTAATAGAGTAATCATTCTAGAATTGAGTCTAGATTGATGTTTCCGGAAAATCGGTTCAGATTTCGATATGGGTCCAACATATGTATATGTATTCCTCCGATTTTACATAAATGCTGCACCAAACTCCTAACGTTTGTTCGATTAACATGAAATTTTGCACAATGTATCAAATTGAGACTTGAATAACGTTATTGCGTTTCGTTGAAATTGGTGCAGATACAGATGCAGCCATAACTTCCATATGTATTTCGAACGGGTGTCTGATTGAAATTAAATTTTTAACAGTGCGGCATACTGAATTTGATATAAATCCTTTTCCATAAATTCGTTACATGGTACGCAGACTACTCTAAATCTACCCGAATGAAATTAACAGTAACAGTGACATGCAATTGTGAGGATTCATATGTACAACATACCCAAAGTGGTGAAGGGTATCATATAGTCGGCCCAGTCCGACTTTACTACTTTCCTTACTGTTTTTTTTAATATTTTTTAAAGAATTCACTCCTAAATCTGGTTCCAAAAAATTTTTTTGAAAAAATCTGAGCTAAATTAGACTTTTTTAATCATTACCTTGAAACCTTATATCTAGTCCTTAAAATAATTTAAATTAATAAACGTCGGAAGAAAAAAATCTACGTCTATATCTGGCTTCTATAAAAATTTTATACAAAAAAAAAATATTTTTTTTAACATCCTCGCCCATAAAACAATATATTTTTAAAAATTCATGCTATAAGAGGGTTCCTAAAATATTTTTTTTTAATTCTCACCTATAAAAAATATTTCTAAATCTTCTCGCTTTGAATAGTCCTAGGAAAATATTAAAAAAAAAACATTCTCGTCTAAATATGGCCCAAGAAAAATATTTAAAAGTATCGACCCCAATATAAGACAAAAAACATTAAAAAAGATCACCTTTAAATATTTATTTAAAAATAATTACACTTATACCTTAAAGTATTTTTGGAAAAAGGTTCGCTAATATATATTCCTTTAAAAATTATTTTTACAAAATTCTCGCCCATATGGTCTATAAAATATAATTTCAATTAAATTGAAAAAATTAAAAAATCATGATTTTTCTCATTTATTTTCAGAATGCCGCCGCCCATCATCCTGTGGTCCCCGAAGAGAAAATCGTGCCGAGTATGCAAATCAATGGCTACGAAAATCCCACTTACAAATATTTTGAAGTAAAAGAGTAAACAACATCTGCAGAAATTTATGAACACAAAAAACAGTAACACTTAATTACTTATAAATTAAAACCACAACAACAACAACAAATTATTCAGATGAATATTTAACAAAACAAATTAAAAAAAAAATCCCAAGAAATTTTTATGAAAACAAAATCTTCAACAATAATAACAATAATAAACAACCAACAAAACTCTTAACCCTCTTCCCAGGCTCTGAACCCTCACAAAAACAGATAAAAACAACAACAACAATAGGATATATTAATGTAAACTAACAGATGACTGCTGTTAAGTCGACATTTACACAAACATATTTACAACAATAAGAGATTCAAAAACATTGATATTTGAAAGCTAAGCAATTTCAGAAATCTCCCCCCACAAACACACACACAATAATTCTCATTCACTCCATACATCAAAACTTTAAAAAGCCATACAAACATTTCAAAAAAAAACTAAATTAAAAAACAAATATTGAAAAATAAGGATAATTTTTTTCAAATAAACCACAACAACAAAGATATTTTCTTTTACTAACATTAAACGTCGTTCTTGTTTAGAGAGATACTAAGGAAACCAAAAAAATATAAAGAATCATTGATTGTGTGTAATGCAAAAAAATAATAAATCTCGTATAAAAAAACTTAGTTTTAAGTCTACAACAACAAAAAAACTTAATGTAAAACAAATAAAAAATATTATTATTATTAAAAAAACATAAATTATTATTTCCTACAATGAAAAAAGAAAGACAGAAAGGAAGAAGTTTCTTTCAATATCAATTTACATAAATAAAAATTAAAATACACAGGGTTCGGCTAACAACACTAACATTGTTAGTCTAAGATCAAACTGGAGCATTAAAATGAAATTCAATTACAAACATTTGAAATTCGAACCCTAGTCCAATTGAGTTGATAACTGTGTATTGATTTTTTTTCTCTCAAAATTATTTCCATTTTAATCAAATTCCTTCTTACTTTCTTCTTCTTCTTAAAACAAAAACAACAACAAATTCCAATTGCAAATAAAACAACTCCCAAAAAAACTATATATTTAAAACTAATAAAAAATAATGAATAAAAAATCATTAAACGAGCAGCTTACTACTCAAAACGCTTTTAAGCTATGAAAAGAAATAAATGAATGATGATGAAAAAAATACCAGAATTACTATTCTAGACAACTAAAATAAAGTAAAAAACGAAAAGAAATCATAAATAAAACATGAAATTAAACTCTGAATACCAAAGCTAAAAAAGAACAACAACAACAATACGCTATAATACAAACCTTATATGCTCTTTAGGTAATTTGTTTTCTCTTTTTTCTCCAGGAGGAAAACTAAAAGCTTAAAGGGTAAAGCTCTGAAAACAAAACAAAAACCAAACAAAGAAAATCAAAACACAAAACTTAAGTCAACTACAAAAAAAAAAATACATTAAATGGATGCAATGTTTTAATATTTTTTTCTATGTTTTATGGAAGAAGGTCAAATGGAGACGTTGGGCGCCACTTATACAAAACTATCTGAATATTTCAGCAAATATCTCTAAATCAGGAATTTTTAGGGCAGTGTCCCATAAAAACGACAAAAGTTTCAGAATTCCATTTAAACCGGCTCACTAAATATTTTTCAATATTAAGTTGATTCAAATTGTCCTGAAATTGAAAATGATGTCAAATCAGACTTGGAATTTAAGAATCGTTAAAATGCGTGAAGTGTATCCTTGAAATCTTAGTTTTTCGTATTAAGTCTTAAAATTTTGAGACTAATGCCTTCATAAACCCATTTTAACAGTAAAATCACTAAAACTAACTAGTTCACTTAAGTGGTTCACTGGAATGAACTCATGAACTAGTAATGAACGATTTACTTATGCCAAATTCTGAATTTTCCCTGAAAGAGATTTTTCAGAGTTTCATAATGTTTGAAACATTAAAAAACTAACTAGTTCAATCGAATAATTCACTGCAAGGAACCCATGAACTAGTAATTAACGATTCACTTATTCCTGAGAGGCGATAAGAGAGAGATTTCTCAACATTTAATAATGTTTGAAACAATTAAAAATTTTTTCAAGTGAAAATTATACAAAAACAAGGATACCCAAAGCCTTAGTAATACCATAAAATATGTAGTAAGACCCTTTGAGATCAGTTTCATCGAAATTTTCCTTGGAAATTCTTTGTGTAACACTGACTGATTTAAAAATCAATAAAATGGATCTCTGAAACTCTATGGAGCGAAAAGACTTTGTCTTTAATAGGACACCTTATCTTCAAATAGAAGACCTTTCGACAAGATATGAAATCCTAACATACTGTGGTCAATACGCCTGTTGACTTCAAAGGCCTTCCATCCGTAATTATTCTTCTAGCCTGCAAATAAACAATTTTGCATATATATTTTATTTAATTTTAATTATAATACAACATGAGAAGCTTATATTCATATCATTTCATTTTAAGTTTTGTATATTTATGAAAGAAAACAATATTTATTTAATTGTTGTTATTATTTATATTAATTTTAAGACAAAGAAACAAAAAACACAAAATTACAATTATTACAAAGAATTTATTTAAGAAAGATTTTCCGGAATTCAAATCACAAATGAGGTAACAGAAGGAGAGAGAAATGAAGTTGAAAGGAATGCAACCAGTACGTATACAATAATTTTAGTAACCCAGAACGAACATGCTACAAATAACTGACATTGTATGCACTTGGTGGTATGTAAATTGTCCTCACTTGAGTTGAGTTCCTGAAGTGATTCGTTATTTTCGGTTTCGCTCTGCAAACGAAATTCATCTAGTTCCATTTAGTTCAATCGTACATTGTTAATGCGTTCAGTGGACGAGAAGAACGATTCAATTTAAGGAACTAGGCAAATAACAGCAATTACGGAACTAGATGAACGAAAAAAGCGGACCCAACATCGATCGTTCGCACTGCGGAATAGTTCATTCAAACTTGCTACAAATAACTCTCATTTTAGTTGCAAATCGCAGGCATTAGAATATCGTCAAATAAATGACACCACCGCAAAAGGAACATCTAGCTCCATAGTTCCATTTAGTTCAATCAATCACAAAGAACCGGAAACAGCACAGATAGTTCCAACTGCGAAATAGTTCCTTTGAACTAGTTCGCTCCGGAACGATTCAAATCTACTACTTACTTGTACTTTCAGTAAGAGAAAATTGTAATGCGTTAAATGAACGAGAAGAACGATTGTATTAAAGGAACTTGGTGAACAAAAGCAATAAAGGAACTAGATGGACGAAAGAAGCGAACCCAGCACAGATCTTTCCCACTGCGGAATAGTTTCTCCGAACTAGTTCGCTTTGTTCCAAATCTCCTCCTCACTTGTACTTTCAGTGAGTGAAATTTGTAAATGAGGTTCTTTGACCTAAAATAATGATGGAAAATTGAGCGCATGTGAAGTCGAACAGAGCACACACACAACCGAAAGTACTCATAATAACTAGATTAACGAAAAAAGCAGACCCAGCATCGTTCGTTAGCACTGCGGAATAGTTCATTCGAACTTGCTACAAATAACTCTCATTTTAGTTCTAAATCGCAGGCATTAGAATATCGTCAAATAAATGACATCACCACAAAAGGAACATCCAGCTTTTGTGCAATCTAGTTCACGGAGCGGATCGATCATTCTCCTTTTAGATAAAGGAACTAGTTTAAAACAATGGTGAGAAAAATAGAGCACACGTGAAGACGAATAGGTCACATACATAATTGAAAGTAAAGACACCAAAAGTCAGGCACTTGTGTGTAATCTAGTTAATGGATCGGGTCGATCATTCTTCTTCCTTTGGCAGAAAGGAACTAGTTCCTTCATTCGCTGCACATAGTTCCGAATCCTATACAGTCTCTAACTTTCAGAATTTTTGTTCACCTAGTAAATTGGCAAATGCTTTGCATCTGAAAAAGAATGAAGGAAGAAAAAAATTAAATAAGAGAGGTAGATAAACTAATGGAATAATAGGAACTTAAGAACTATACCCAATATTATTTTTCACCGATTCGAATAGAGCACACACACAATCAAAAGTAAACATAACAACAACCAGTCTCTTTTTCTCCCTCCTTTTGGAGAAAGGAACTAGTAGTTCTCTCGATGCATATAGTCCAGAATAATATATATATAGTTCAAGTTCCGTCGAGTCTCTCACTTTCTTCATTTTTTCGTTCACAAAATTGAAATTTGACTGCATCGGAAAATTGATGAAGAGCCGAGATAACAAGTCTATAAGTGAACTAGATAAACTAGTGGAACTAAAGGAAATGAAGAGCTGGACCTAGTTCCGATTGTTTCTTTTACGGAATAGTTCAAATGAACTAACGGACCTACACCACTCTTTTATGCTGTTTATAAGTGGTATGTTCCCTTACTGCAAGAATCTACTAATTTTTACTATGATAAGAAAAATTTCCTAGATTCTTCAAGTACGGAAACAGAACAATATAATGTAATGCCGTCTGTTATTTCAAGATTGCCCACTTTAACAAAGTTTAGATCACTACTGAACAGAACTAAATTGAGAGTAAGCGTGTGAGAGTGTAATTGAGAAATGAGCATCAAAAATGACTGGCGAGAAAAGGAAAAAGAGTATACGTGTTTAATCATCCACGATATCGTACTATGTTGTGCATAAATGACTACTAGTTTGTGCATTTCTCTCTCTCATTGGTAAAATGAGAGTAATTAGAGTTGCGCTATTTTTGATTTTTTAACAAGCGTACATAATGAGGATGGGAGAATCTGAGCATTCTCTTGTCTGTCGTCTGCCCCATACTCAATTTCTCTCACTCTCTCTCATCTCATGTTGATTCATTTTGAATTCTTTGTAATAATTAAAATGTGAATTATTTAAATTAATATTTATTTATTATAATATTTATTAAAAATAAAACATAATCGATAATTATTTATTGTGTAAAATACGTGTATTTATTGAAAAAAACAAAACAAATGACACAAAATTTCCCAGTAATATGAATTTTTTATAATTTATTTTTCAAAATTCAAAACCAAACAACAATTTATTGTTTAAAATTATAAACATAATAAGGATAATTAACATAATGTAAAGGGGACTCGAAGATTTAAGGAATTTTATTCTTGAGAATGTTTTGAAGAGTTCAAAGGTAAAGGCTCTGGAATGTTATTATATAAAAAGATGAAGAAGATAAACCCTGATCCTTATTATGTTCGGTTTTATTACACATCTTTAATTTTTACCCAAATTTTAACAAGTTAAATTTTGTTTATTTTTTATTTCAATTCAGCAAACTCTAAACAGCATATTTTGTAAATCCTTGAAACAACTACATTTAAAAAATCAACAACAACAAAAATTATGTCATAATACATTACAACAAAAAATGAACGTATTTAAACTAGTCAAAAAAAATGATGAATCTCTAAGAAAACCAAAAGAAACAAAAAAATATTATGCTTAAATCATCTAATCATTTCAAATTTATTAACAGCAACAACAACAAAATAATATTTATGTAAAACTTAGCATGAATGTAAGAGAAAACCAAAAAACAAAAAAAACCTAGAATAAAATCTTATAAAAAAAATGTCAAAAAAATAAAAAAATTGAAAATGCAAAATGAGATGAAGCAAAAAAATGAAAAACAAGATAAAAAACCCCGTCCTGCGTTAAATAAAAAATAATAATAAATAAAAAACAACAACAAGAAAAAACTTTACACAAAAAATAAATAAAAAAAACAACAAACGTAAAAAATTTAACGTATATAAATAAACATAAAAATAAAATTAATAACAAAAAATACAAATCTTATAATTTCAAATTTCGTTTCGTTTACTTTTACATTATGTAAGTCATACACAACAACAACAAAATATATATAAAAAATAAATAAAAAAAATCTTATATATATAAATGTACTCAAGACAATTGTAATTGCAACAATAATTGTACGCTAAACAAACAAAAAAAATATATTTAATAATTATAATAAATGACAAAAAAAAACAAACAAAACCCTCAAAATGAAAAACAACCACAAACCAACAACAACCATTCAATGTAAAATGTTTCAAAAAACAACAACAACTACAATTCTCAAAACCCCTCCACAAACTGATCCGTAAACTTTGAAATCTGTTAAAAAAAAAACAAACCTGGATTTTCTCAATATTTTTTTAGTTTTCCTTACAATTACAAAGCAAAAAAATAAATAACTCCCCTCCAGAAAAAAAGACAACACATTAAAAAACCACCACCACAACAACAACAACAAAAGTATTTGTGTTCTTCTTCTTTTGAAATATTTTGCATAAATATAAAAACCAACAAAAAAAACTATTAGAAATTGTGTTTTTATTTCTTCTCTTTACTTTCCAATTGGATAATTTGGAATTTGTTTGAAAAAAACAAGAACAACAACCAAACAAAAAACAGGTAATTATCTTATTAGCCAATATTTATAAAACAACAAAAACACCACTACATTGATTGGTAAATATTTTACACAAACAAAAAACACAAAAATCTTAAAAAAAAACCAACAACATTTTCGCCAAGAAAATTAAAAAAAAAATGAAAAACCAAAAAATTAAAAAAACCAAAGCCACCGCACCTGCTTCATGTATTTACTCTTAACCTATTTACACTTGTTCCAAAAAAGAACCACTTTGCCCTTGCCTCCCCCTAAAAAAAAAATAAAACAAAACAAATCCCCCCTAAAAAAAAAATAAAACAAAACAAATCCCCCATTTTGAAAACAAAACTGACACTTTTTGCTCGGCCTGTACCCCCTTCCCCCACTTAGAATTAAGCCATTATCTAAACCTAGTTATCGATGCAAAAATGAAAAAAAAACTGAAAACCAAACTGCTTATTATTATAACCTTTTTACCGTAACAAACCAAACAAAAAAAAAAAAAAGAATGATGAATGAAAAAAATTACACAAAAAATATAATTCAGGGCTTTTATTTTCACAACAAATTTCGTTTTGTTTTTGCCGTTTATTATCAATAAAAAATAATTACCAAATATGTATATTTTTGGGTGTTTTCATTGAAACATTTGTAAAACACTAATGCACAAAATAGTACGATAGCGGTGATTGCTAAACACTTATTCTCTTTTTGTCTCTTTTCGTCAGTCATTTTTGTTGATTATCTCTCAGCTACGCTCTCACATACTTACTCTCAATTTAGTTTTGTTCAACTCTGTTGTAAAAACACTGACGGAGAGGAGTTCTATCTCCTCTTTTGAGTCATTTTATATTCCGGAGAGTAAGATTAATGCTCTGCTGTAGTTGATCTATTGTTGCCTATAAACATCGCTTCTCTGAATTTTGAACCGTGGTTGTGGTCCTTGCTAATTTAGTTTTGCTATTGTCCTCTGATGGCGCTATATCATGTCGTTCCTCACGTGTTGATGCCGAGGTTGCCTATTATCCATTCCATCTGGAGGGGGATGCAATCTCCGTTTTACAAATACTCAGAAGATAAGATACCTTTTGTTTTGTTTTAATAAAATGTATGTCCCACAAATAGCCGAATTTTCCAAACCAAGTGCCTGTACATTGCTACGTAATTTTCCCAGAAAGTAAAAATGTTCTAGGAGACATTTTACAATACAGGCCACATGAAATTGGACGAATATATCATATGTGCTATGTCAATTTCTAAACTAATGGGTCGATTATGGAAAGCAACCAAACTCCAGTTGCGAGTTCAACTGGCAACGCAATTGAAATAAAACGTAACATTATGAATATCAACTTTTCTCAGTTGTTGTCGATAATACTGTTTTGACATTTCTACAACTAGAAATATAGTAAACAAAAAAAAAAAAAGAAAATGGATAAAATATTTCAGAAAAAACTAATTATATGTGATGATAAGCTCAGTGGAACTATTTTTTGATGATGAAATTTATGTTCAAGGTGTGTCATTTATTAGAACTACCATCAGTTCTGTGAGTAGATGCTGACGTTTAGAGAAATGTTCAATCAACTGCTCATATTAGCTTGAAGGCGTATTTTCGACTACCAAAAATGCCGTTGTGTACATAGATGAAGCCTTAAACCCTGATTTCCGAAAAGCCTGGCGGTCAACAGCAATTCCTCCTCTCTTAAAAATGTGTGCAACTCTGATGTTTTTTTTGTGGAGGGAAGTTTTCAAAAATCCCATAGCAATAACTTCAACCTTGGCATGGCTCAACCGACAATGTAGGTCGTTTTCGCCGAAGTTATCCGGCTAATAGAGGAAAAACTGTGTAAAATTTTGATTGTATCCAAATTAACGGACGAGGAAAAAGGGAAGAATAATTTTTTTTATTCGAAACTTAAGTACCAGGGTGTTGTCAGATGTATTGATTATACACACGTACATATCATGGACCTAAAAGAAGATGTTCGCCACTTTCTGCCATTAATTTGGAATGCGTGTTGGAGGGCCATAGCAGTTAAGGTCTTCTGAAATGGCCTTCCACACATCATCGATAGTGGCTTTGGTTTGACCAAAAGTTCGCACGCCGCGTGCTACATTTGGGTGAGCTTCCATCCGGGTAATAAGGACCTGAAATTGTTCTTTTATAGTAATATTAATCATTATGGGAAGCCTATAAAGTTCAGTTATTATAAACAGCAACCAGAAATAATAAATGTTTGACGAAAAATTCTATTTGAAGCAACTGAAGTTGACAACCATAATGCAAATTTGGCAATTGGCAACGCAACTAAACTATGGTTGCCATCCGTAATCGACCCATAAGTTACAGGGTGTTGTCGGATGTATTGATGATACACACGTACATATCATGGACCCAAAAGAAGATGTTCGCCACATTCTGCCATTCATTTGGAATGCGTGTTGGTGGGCCATAGCAGTTAAGGTCTTCTGAAATGGCCTTCCACACATCATCGATAGTGGCTTTGGTTTGACCAAAAGTTCGCACGCCGCGTGCTACATTTGGGTGAGCTTCCATCCGGGCAATAAGGACCTCAAATTGTTCTTTTGTAGTAATATTAAACATTGTGGGAAGCCTACAAAGTTCAGTTATTATAAACAGCAACCAGAAATAAATGTTTGACGAAAAATTCTATTTGAAGCAACTGTTGTCAACAGTTGCCATCCATAATGCAAATTTGGCAACTGGAAACGCAACTAAAGAATCGTTGCCAAATCACTTATAGTATGCCGTTACCCGCAATGGTAACTATAAAAAGACCAAACGTGTTCTATGTAACAATTTTTTCTAAAATAATAATAAAAAGCAAAATACTTTTTTGTGATAAACATTTTTGGATTGTTATATATTTCGGCCGATATCTTCGAGACCAATAGGTCTTTCGCTGTGATTCTTGCAGAAATACGATCTAAATATGTCCACAAACGTACTCCATCATACATAATTCATTTTACATCTTTAGTTTGCTGGCTTTAGGCGTATATATTGGATTTTTTCAAATATTTATTGAGGCAAAATACTTATTACACTCACTGTATATAAAAATGGATTGCTGTTCGTTAGTCTCGCTAAAACTCGAGAACGGCTGAACGTATTTTTCATATCTAAGTCAAAAAATGTTCGTGGAGCTTCAGGTAAGGTTTAAAAGGTGAGAAAAAATCGAAAACCGCGAAAATTTTACGAAAAAATATTATGAAGCATATTTGCATTTCCACGAAATTAGTATCGAGCTATTATGATTGTACCACGTCGTAGTTGTTATTTTGAGATATTTTAGGCGAAAATTGGTATCGTATCAATCCTTTAAGCCATCATTTGTCAATTATTGAAAATCTTTTAAATATTTTTTTTTTTTTTTCAATTGGATTGCCATTGTATTGGAAAAATTTTATGTGAGAATACAAAAATAATTGAGAAATATACCATTGAATCTACTCGCGATCATTGAATGTACACATTTTCCATGGAATGCTCCTACATTTTGGGACAAATGCAAGGATGAAAAATCAGAAGACATTTTGAAGATACATTTCCTAGATTATTTTGTTCGAAAATAATAGTTCCGTAGGAACATGTTGTTCTTCAAAGTACTTAAAATATTGCTATCCACGGCAAATATTAAATCAAGTGGTACCATTATATATATTTGGTGGTTATATGCCAATATCAGCATCTTTGAGCTTATAAACACAACATCTCGCATATATACGGTACCAAAATTTTGTACCACAGAGAAAACTAATATACGAGAATATTATATCATTAAGCTAAGCTGGAAAGGGAATAACTATCAAAGCTATCAATGTGACGTTTATTCAAAAATCTCCGTCACAACTATTCATTATAAGAGTTGCCTGATGCTACCTATACCTCAAATACCGCAATATATCAACTACCGATATATTAAATGAGGACATCAAGTAAAAACGTCGTTAGGATCGAACTTTTTTTACTTCCAATACGTAGATTCTGAAAAAAATTTCAAAAATTACACTCAGGTGGAAAAACGGGGATCAAACATCGTTTTGATTCACGAAATCCACTCGATCTCAAATTTCAATTGCATAGCGTATACGTCGAATATACCACAGGATTTGTGAACAGGATTAACGTCACGTATACGGTATGGAATTGAAGTTTGGATTTAGAATTTAACCTCGCCTTAAGAACATCAACAAAACGAAAATTAAACGGGAAATATGTATCGCATCTTATTAAAACTGTATGTTTTAGTTGGGAATATGTTTTTCATTCACAGTAATTCGTTATGACAAATTATATGAGAAAAATCGATCTCCAATATCCCGGAATGATATATAACAGGGAATGGATATTAAAATTTGGTAGGACGATTTGACACCACATGAGAAAATACCTAAGAATGAGGGATGACATTATATGGGGGCTATCCCAAACATTTGGGCAAATATTGAAAATTTTTGGTGAGGCAATGTTTTATCAATGATCATCCATAATATAAAATTACAGCCATGTTGTGGGTACCGCCTTATGGGGACTTCTCCAAAGAGTGGGCCAATATTCATAATTTTTAGTATACCAAAATTACAACTGATTGCATTTAAAAACGTGCCCAAAACACTCAAAGCATGGAATAATGTGGCTATTCGGATACATGGGTAGATACAAAATTACAGAAAAACACCTAATAGTAAGGGGAACCGTTATGGGGGCTTGGGTCAGTATTGATCATTTTAAGAAGTGAGATTTTTTGCTCAATAAGCGAACCACTATTGAGCATTTTCAATACCAAATATCCTAGGAGTAGTAACAATGTATGTGCAAATTTCAAAGCTCTATCTTAAACCGTGGAGGTTATAAAAAGTTTACTTAATATTGGAATATCGTTATGTCGTAGTCGTATAAATACAGTGGGAAAATTTAATTAAATCTGAAAGTCAAACTTAAATGTACATTAAAATTTGTTAAATTTAAATGTATTTTCCACGAATTTAATTATTAATACCCTTATACCCATCGAAACCTAAAATTTTAGATATTCAGTTCTGTAATGATACTTCAAGTGAGCTCTGACAAATACCAAGGTATTACAAACGATCTGTACACCCCACCTTATGAGTAAAAACAATCTAAAATGTCGAAAATTATACATCAACAATATAGCTAAGGCAAGACAATGTTTGGCGGGGTCAGCTAGTATATTTATAAAATTCGAATATTGTGGCATAAATGTTCACACAGGAAAAATATACTAGGGTAAAAAAAAGGGATTTCTGACCACAAATCGGTCAAGAGAATCGGTCGACTATCCCGAAATATTGTTCAGACTCGTAATATAGATACGAGGGAAAGTTCGAGCTCAGTGATAGAGTCAGTAGTGCCCTTGGTCACCAATATATTATATACTGTGTTAATATTAATAAGAAAACGATTGCTGTTCCTTTTGAATTTGCCAAAGACTTTGACACTGTATGCATGTCATCATGCCAAAAAGTGACCAAACAAATTGATTTTACAATTTAATTAGACAAATCACGAACTCCAGTGAAACCACGAAATGGATAACCCTTTACTAAAACTTTAATTGGCAATGAATTTGAAAGAGCTCATATGGAGCCAGACATTTTGAATTTATTTAAGAGAATGAGGTGATTGGGAATTTATTTTTACTTACTAAAAATTTAAATTGATAAATAAATTTGTTTAATATGGGGTTTAACACAAAATATACACCAAATGTAATTAGAAAAGTGGTAAGTATACCTACAATTTGATTTAGGGACCCATTCCTATTCGAATGTTACTTATACTCGTATGCTTAACCCTATTCTATTTCTTATAAATTTTTAAAGTTATAACCTATGTAGATCAATAACCGTGGTCATTACCCATCCAAAGTTAGCGCTGTAATGTATTCAATAATGGGACTATCGTTCGATTTTTGTATAAATTAGTCTATGGGGATATGATGTAGAGGTAAGTACTCAAAATATGTATTTAAATGCATGCATAAAGTGCATAAAAAATTATTTAAAAAGTTTAAATCATTCGAAAGCTATAATGAAATTACTATAATTATTTTAGATAGATTATAATTTAAAAATGCATTTTAATATACAGTGACTCCATAGCTTACACGGTCCTGAATTTGAATGATATGTATGTGCTCAAAACTAAATTAAAATACCAAATATTTGAGTTATTTATTTGCTTTAATGTATACACGATACTCCAATTTTACAAAAAATATAAAAAAAAAACTGCACTACGGGCAAATAAAAACCCCAATCTGTAAGAGTAGTCAGCCTACAAAAAGTTAATTTTGTTTTTCTTTGTAAAATTGTCATTGTTGTGAAAAATGATTTTGTTTCATTAATTATTTTGTAAGATTTGAGTGTAGTATAAAAAAAGAAACCCAGTCAGAACGAGCTATATTCAACAGACGTCCTATTTTTCAATGAACATCGACATGAAATTGGATTAACTTAATTATATAATATTTATCTATATGTAAACCGATTAAACATTTCACACAAAAGGTTATACTAACTACGGTACGTTGTGCAAATATTTGTGCCAATCAGCCACATTCGGGGTCTTTTGCACACCTTTTACTTAAAATCTGACCAAAATATATATGCAAGTAATATCTAAATCTGAACCTTTTTCAGCGAATCTTTCCACACAATAGGCTATACTAACTTCAGTACGTTGTGCGAAATTTTGTGCCAATCGGCTATCTTTTGAATCTTTGGTGACATCATGTACTGAATCGGACGTAACTATATATATGGGAGATATATCCAAATCTGAACCGATTTCAACAAAACTTTACAGACGTTAGGTTGTACTAACTTCAGTACGTTGTGCAATATCTTATGCCAATAGGCCATATTTTGGATCTTTGGTGCACCATTTACTGAAAATCGGACGAACCGATTTCAACAAAACTTTACAGCCTTAAAATTTTGCATTGCATACTGAATTGAGTCTAAAATAAGAGAGATCGGGATGTCATGTTATGTGGAAGCTATCCCTATCCGAGGACCAATATTGACAATTATAGGCATTGAAATTTTCTTTTGGTGAACTTTGACAATTGGTTTTAGAGTTTAGGGTGATTACCATGGATATATCTACATTGACAGAGATTTTTTACGCTAAGAAGAAATAAATATTCTTGATATGCTCGAAAAGGATTACATCGATAAGTTACATGTCATACTATGGAGTAGATTTTCCGCGTTAGTTTTATTTATATCAATTAAATTCTAATGATATTCAACCCCATTTATTTCATACTTCTTTCGAAACCTGCAATTAACATCTTCCATAACATTCAAATGTTAACAAGGACAACAACCTATTATGTAATATAAAAAATTCAACTAATTTATCTCTATATCTACGATTTTTAGTGTTGGAAAACGTGTTTTTGTAGTAGTCATATATAAAAAGAATATTGGTAACAAATATTTGTGTTTCGGTGGCGCCACCTATACATTATCTATGATACTACAACTACTTACAACATTTATTGCCATTGAACAACTTTGTTGTAGTCTGGACACACACCATATAGTATGTCCAGACTACGACAAAGTGGCCACGCTTCCTTATCTAAATCTTATAACGAAAAACGTTATACTGTTCAACAACAGACATATTCGTGTAATACAATTGTTTTAAATATATGGTTATTTAAAACTAAACTGTTATGAAAGGAAATCAAAATATACTAGTTTCTATTTATAATATTACGTTTAATAATAAAAAAAATATGACTATGAAATTAGATTATACCATACTACTTGCACTATGCTTTCTAATTATTATTAAGGGAACCCCACCCATTCTCGATTTTAATTTTTCAAGATTTTCAATGGGCTGGTAAATCAATACCAATGCTTGTTAAGGTTTGTAACTTTGCACATATATAATTGAAGATTTAAAAGAGAAGAAAATAATTTACAAAAAAAATGTTATTGTTTTGTTGTTGTTTTTTGTAATTAAAGAAAAGTCCTTATTTTTGATGGCGGGCATGATAACTCCTCACTGGAATATCGGAATCCGAAAAATCCAACGGTGTTAGAAAGTGTGCATGTCTGGCTCTCGTATGAACTAGGATTATTGACTTCGCTCTAAAATTAACAAAATGGTGGACCTTTGAAAAAATATTTTTGGAAAATCGCCGATTTTTTACCAAAAACCAAGTTAAAAAATAAGGAAGATCTTCACCGATTGGCTTTATTCTAGTTCATACGAGAGCTATACACTCCCAGAGAAACCTTGCAAAATTTGGAACCGATTGGATTATTAGTTTTTGAGTTATCGTGCCCGCCATTCGCAAAAAAAATGTTTAGAGAAAAACGCGTTTAAAGTTTGAGAAGCCCTTCAGCCGTCACTTGATGCTGACACAATAAATCGGATATATCTTCAAGAGTTCTTGAGATTTTCACTTGAAATTTTGTAGGGACATTCTTTAATCAGTGTAGGTTCGAATTATATCAACAAAAATTTTGACCCCGAAAATGGGGGTTCCCTTAATAGAAAAATAATAATTCAATCTTTAGAAAAGAGATGACTTATTTTATCAAAAAGTTAAGTTCGATAAGTCCGAACTTTTTATACATTCCACCTTGAGGTGGACATTTATTATATCAATAATCTATCGGTATCTTCATAAATGGCCATGGTGAAATCGGTAAGAAGATTAAAAGCGCGCCCGAACTCCCCAAAGTGAATATTGGGGGGTTTCGTTATTGGAAGCTTAAAAAGTGGAACAATATTTTTTGACAAAAAGATTTATTGTCTAATAAGAATTCACAATAATAAACTATATCGAATTATTTGAAAAATTTACGGTTATATGAAGGCCATACTAAAACGTGTATTTTGAAAATTGAATATTTTTATTTTTTTAGACGATTTTATTCCATTTAGCACGATTTGAAATTTTATGTACCTAAATTTTTTTGTTAAATTTAATTTTTGCGAAGTATGTTCATATCACAAAAAAGTATTTATGAAAGAAAAAAGTCTGAAACCATCGATAGTATCGATAGTTTGCGAACACTAGCTTAAAGATTTAAGTGAATTCCCCTTTAGCGCGTACAAACAATTGAATAAGTGCAGTGTGGTGTGACGGCCTATACCAAATTTGGTATGTCTGGGCTGTTGGCATTCTTAAGCTGCGTTGGGTTGAGGCTGAGCTTCGAGGACGACACTCACTCTGTATTTATTCAGCATCAACTGCATCAGTATGAATGCTATTTAGATCCGCTCGATAAGCAACTTGGTCGAGAGGCTTCCTTTTATAACGTTGCCTCTCTCTTCGTTCGTTTCTGACATGCCAGGGTGGGTGAGTTTTATCCACCATATAATGGTTAGGATGATTATCATTGAAGCGCCCAAGCAGGTACTACAACGAAAGCATATTGCCATGATGATGTAAGAGTGTCATGTTTTCAGGGCGACGTTCTGCTCGGTTTAAATACTTCCACATTGAGTAGCACTAGTATTCACAGACCACAATGGTACCGCATAGCTGGCCGCAGACCCACCTATCGCTTTGTAAAAGATCAACAAGATTTCCTTGCGTTCCAGAAGGGCTGCCGGCAAGCGACTTAAGGATCTTGTTCCAAATTTCCATTTTTTGCAGATAGCTGTGGTTTGCGCGGACAATTTGAACATGCTGTCGAATATGACCCCGATAATTTTGGGATAGTTGGTGGACGGAATTGTATGCCACTCGACCTGTACCCCCATCTCATCTGGCATTCTCATCTCCGCAGTCCATGTGGTTAACAATGGGATCGAAGATTTCGTGGCGGATCTTTTCTGGTAACCCCGTTCGCTGTAATCTCGCAACAGCAACATCTCACCGACAATGACCTGACCTGAATGATGTTGTGGCCAACCAAACAAAACCACGGTCTGGGGTGTGAATATTTCCGTCATGTGTGAATATTTCGAAGTGTTGCAAACGGAATGACAAATTTAGTTACAGGCCCATATTTTGGCATGTTTCATTTTGCGGCAGGTTAATACTCTTAGGAACATTTTTGAATGGAAGTAGCTTTAATTTTGCATTTTCATTTAGAGCCAGGTTTTGAAATATTTTGAACATTTTTTGTAGGAAGATTTGCTAACCAATAAAAAATATATATAAAATTACAGCGAATTCGATAGAAAACCTCTGTTTTAAATACCAAAACAAGTCAGTACTGTTCCATGTGGTCTATACGATATCGATCGTTTTTAGCGTTTATCCTCTGAACCCACCGCCCTTATCGTAATTATGGCCCCATCAATTTGAAAATGCGCCTTAGACATAAAAAATATTTCAGATGTACCTACCTACATTTATACAATTTATTCTGGAACCATATATATCCACCTGATGGTACACACAAAAATCAGGAAATAAGAGCCAACTACATCATTTCAAAGTTTTATTGATAAAAATGTTTTTCAAGGATCACTCCATTGCTGCATGCTTAGATGATTCGGTATTATTTTTTCTCAAGAAAATTAAATACTTTAATATATATTTCTTTATTTTATTTTTGATAACAATTTGTTTCATTCAAATATTTATTTAATTTTTTTCAGCAAAAAATATAAAAACTTATTTTTTATTTTTGCTCCAATTATTTTTTGCACAAGCAATTATCTTGCCGTTTCAATGTTGGTCAGTGTGTTGTCGCCGTCCAAGAAATAACGTTTTTTTTCTTTCAAGTGTTTTTTAAACAATAAATCACTTGAAATATTACAAAATACGGCATTTAATCGAATGAAATCTGTGTAAAGCACTTGTCTCACTAGGACAGAGCTATGTACAGTACAAAAATATAAAACAAAAACAGCACCCATATAACACTAGCAAAACAATCACAGCAACACCAACAACAACAATGGAGAACTTGAATAAATAAGAGCAGTAATAAATTTATAGGTGATCTACAAGTGCTTCTTCAAAATGGAATTGACGTGAAATTTTCGTTAGACAAGTGTGGTGGTCGTCTTTAAAAGTAGTGCACGATGACACTTTACCCTTCACCTCCTTACTGATAATTATAAGTGTTTTTTTTTTCTTTTTTTTTTGTAAAAAGTAATTGTGAAGACAAAAAAACTATAAAAATAATACCGTTGTATGGATCACACTGTATGATAGATGGAATTGTATTTTAAACAAGTAAAAACAGCGTTAAGTTCGGTCAGACCGAACTTTTTATATTTTTCATCATCAATTGGACTTTAAAAGTACCTAAAATAGATATGGGGGTTTGGAAAATTAAACCAAAATGTCGAATAATGTTTCTTCATGGAGGCTGATTTTTTCGATTTTCCCTTCCGATTTTTGCATTATATTCTCCTAGCAGAATTATAAGGCCATGGACAGGGCAGCGGACATATGCTGTTTCAAGGCGCTCGTAAAATAAATTTTTTGGTCTGATAATTTTTGTTTCAGTCGGAGCTTGGGCGCTAATGAGACTAATGTGGTATTCTACATTCGTCTTTTTTGCGCCCAAGCTCCGATTTTATATATGTTATATTTTATATATATTATAACAATTCGCTCATCTACTTAAGTGAATCCACTTCATCGGAAGTGGCGAAGAGGAACAGGTCTCCGCAAGAGCCAACGAACGCCAAACCCCCAAAAAAGAAAAAGAGCTTGGGCGCAAATAAGGCTGATGTAGAAGAACTTCGATTTTATACGGGTTATAGCAATTTGCTCAACTACTGGAGTGAATCTGGAGACGAGGACTTTTATTCTCACGTTAACCATAAATCCGCAGCTAAAGTCATGTCTCGTTTAATGGCAGCTATTAAAAAGTGCGTAATCATCTGAATGTTGGTCAATAGTGATAATTCGTTTCGGTTATAACAAAACGTAACTGATATATATGTCATTTCAATTCCAACTATCCTAGGAGTAGTGCTAAGTTTTAAAGCTCTATCTTAAATATTGCGAACTCTATAGTGATTATAACATAAATCTAAATCAACAAAAAAAAAATATTCTGGTCAATAACACTGTGTGACACGAAAATGATTCAGGGCTTCTAATGCACCAATTCTTTTCCATGGACCACGAAAATACCTTTGTTTTTTCTGGGTCACTTCGAAAATTAGTTTTATAGCGGTAAATGTAGAGAAAAACGTGGTCTCATAGATTTTCAATTTGAAACGCGAATAGCTTCTTTACTTTCTAACGGATTTATATTATTTTATTATTTCTAACTATGGGTCTATCTCGTTTCCTCGTCTCCATATTATGTTTGTAACAGGCAAAAGGAAACGAGATTTGCCCATAGTTCCTTTAGAGAATATGCACAGAATCAATACGAAAATATATATAAATCATCCATTTTTTAACAGATTTTTTTGATTTTTCTCATTTTCTAAAGCTTCTTTAACTTTCTTCCCCGCATACGTAGATTTGGAAATAAAGTATTTTTACTCAAATCCATATCAAATTTCAACATTTTTTTCTCAAACCAGTAGGGAAAGTAGTAATGTTGGATTGGACCGACTATATGAGACCCTTCACCACTTTGGGTATATTCTTCATAGTCTCCTAACAGACGTCGCCTTTTCGAAAGAACAGTGACATGAAATTGAACGAAAAACATATAAGAATTTTGGTGTGCCATTATTAAATCGGACGAATATATATGGGAGCTATATCTAAATCTGAATCGATATTCACGAAATTTAACGCACATCATTATAGATTCAATTCAGTACGCTATGCCAAATTTCGTGCATATCGAAAAATATTTAATGATTTTGGCGCACCATTTACCTTAAATCGGCCGAAAATATATATGAGAGCTATATCTTAATCTGAACCGATTTACACGAAAGTTCACGTACATCATTGTAGGCCTAATTCAGTACGCTATGTCAAATTTCGTGCAAATCGAAACATAGACTTTGGCGCACCATTGAACCGATTTTTCCCAATTTCAATTAATGCGACATGTAATTTGTTATGTGCGTGAAGATAAATTCGTTTTTAACTAGCAAAGACACAAACCAGTATGTGTGGTTGTGTTCAGTATAACAGTTTTGTAATACGGTATAACAGAATTCACGGAAAATAAATTTTGATTTATTACGAAATTATATATATTTAAATTATATTCAGAATATATTTTCATTTTGTGAATATGAGTTATGATGTATTATGATAAAAAAATTTGTAAAAAACAAATAATATTGTCAAAAATAAAGAGAAAAAAAACAATATATGTTTTAACCCACTGTGCGGGATCTATAAAAGATACGCCTGATCTGAAGGTACCGTATGAAAGCTTGTCTCCTCTATTTTTAGAAAATATTTTTTTCAGAATTTTCTGACACAGAAATTTTGAGAAAAAAAATTTTTGAAAAAAAATATAATTTTAAGGGACATTATATTCAGAGAACCACTGTGCGGGATCTATAAAAGATACGCCTGATTTGAAGGTACCTTATGAAAGCTGGTCTCCTCTACTTTTAGAAAATATTTTTTTCAAAATTTTCTGACACAGAAATTTTCAGAAAAAATTTTTTGAAAAAAAAAATATAATTTTAAGGGGCATTATATTCAGAGAACCACTGTGCGGGATCTATAAAAGATACGCCTTATCCGAAGGTACCTTATGAAAGCTGGTCTCCTCTACTTTTAGAAAATATTTTTTTCAGAATTTTCTCACACAGAAATTTTGAGAAAAAAATTTTTGAATAAAATATATAATTTTAAGGGGCATTATATTCAGAGAACCACTGTGCGGGAACTATGAAAGATACGCCTGATCTGAAGGTACCGTATGAAAGCTTGTCTCCTCTACTTTTAGAAAGTATTTTTTCAGAATTTTCTGACACAGAAATTTTGAGAAAAAAATTTTTGAAAAAAATATATAATTTTAAGGGGCATTATATTCAGAGAACCACTGTGCGAGAACTATGAAAGATACACCTTATCCGAAGGTACCTTATGAAAGCTGGTCTCCTCTACTTTTAGAAAATATTTTTTTCAGAATTTTCTGACACAGAAATTTTGATAAAAAATTTTTTGAAAAAAATATATAATTTTGAAGGACATTATATTCACAGAACCACTGTTCGGGAAGTATAAAAGATACGCCTTATCCGAAGGTACGTTATGAAAGCTGGTCTCCTCTACTTTTAGAAAATATTTTTTTCAGAATTTTCTGACACAGAAATTTTGAGAAAAAATTTTTTGAAAAAAAAATATAATTTTAAGGGACATTATATTCAGAGAACCACTGTGCGGGATCTATAAAAGATACGCCTGATCTGAAGGTACCGTATGAAAGCTGGTCTCCTCTACTTTTAGAAAGTATTTTTTCAGAATTTTCTGACACAGAAATTTTGAGAAAAATTTTTTTGAAAAAAATATATAATTTTAAGGGACATTATATTCAGAGAACCACTGTGCGGGAACTATGAAAGATACGCCTTATCCGAAGGTACCTTATGAAAGCTGGTCTCCTCTACTTTTAGAAAATATTTTTTTCAGAATTTTCTGACACAGAAATTTTGAGAAAAAATTTTTTGAAAAAAAATATAATTTTAAGGGGCATTATATTCAGAGAACCACTGTGCGGGAACTATGAAAGATACGCCTTATCCGAAGGTACCTTATGAAAGCTTGTCTCCTCTACTGTTAGAAAATATTTTATTTAGAATTTTCTGAAACAGAAATTTTGAGAAAAAAAAATTTGAAAAAAAAATATAATTTTAAGGGACATTGAGTTCAGAAAACCACTGTGCGGGAACTATAAAAGATACGCCTGATCTGAAGAAAAAATTGTTTTCAGAATTTTCTGAAACAGAAATTTTGATTTTTTTACGTATCGTTAAGGGCTGCAAAACGAATTTAACTAGCAAAGACACACAACAATATGTGTGCTTGTGCTCAGTATGTACAGTAAGTACTGTATACAGTATAACAAATTCAGAGGAGAATATGAATTGGTTTTTTTTTTTTTTTTTTGAAATTATATATTTAAATTATATTGATAATATATTTTTATTTTACGAATACGAGTTGAAATGGAAATTATGATATAATATAAAAAGTATATATGTACAGAATTTTAATGAAAAATGTTTCAAATAATAATTAATTTTAAAATATGTTTTAAGAACTAAAAAACTCCGATAATATTTAATTTAAATTGAATAAAAATATTTTTATAATTTATATTATATATTCGGCCAGATTTGAACTCAGAGCCGAAGTCCTAAAACAATGCGTGTGTACCCCTGTGCTATACCCAATACTGGATTGAGAGTCCACTTTAAGGGTTGTTTATTACCAAGAACAAAAATGTAACGTTTGCTATTTTTTGTTGTTGTTGCATAACAACGAAAAGCTTAATGATCTCATCGGAACGAAAACAAAACAAATATGGTATTTCTGCAAACGAAGAACGTGGAGTAGCTCAGTGGGTAAGCAGGTAGATGCAGTGCAAAGTGTGCATTTAGTCGTACGGACGTGGGTTCAATTCCCGTCGGAGGAAAATTTCATCTATAGTTTTTTTTAATTTTAAATGAATTAATTAACATTAATTTATATATATTTAATTTCCATAATTAAAGAAAATATACATATTTTCAAAAAAAATTTTGTGCCGATTGGACCTACATTGGTGAAGCATTTATATCCAACATCTATATCCAACATCAAAACATAATCACAAGGCTTGGATTTGTTTAAAAAAAATATTTTTTCGAAAAGCCACAAGCCATAGGTTTTTAAAAATGTCCACATGGCGTGAATTTGTTAAAAAATATATCGTGTATTTGACAAATATTTTTCGAATAACGACAATGTTATATTACAAGGTTTTGCAGTTTTTAAAACATTTTTATTGAATAAACCACAAACGTGTATTTGTACAAAAAAGCGCTTTCAAATAAAAACAACGCGTGTATTTAAAAAAATTAAACTACCAAATATTTCATTATTTTAGAAATTTTCTGAATAACCATAAAACATGGATGTTTGTAATCGATGTAATCGCAGAACAAATATTTTTTGGAATACACAAAAAGCGTGTATTTCTAAAAAAATTCGAATGACAACAATACGTGTATTTATAAAAAAAAGTAGTTTTTGAAAATATGTATATTTTCTTTAATTATGGAAATTAAATATATATAAATTAATGTTATTTAATTCATTTAAAATTAAAAAAAAACTATAGATGAAATCTTCCTCCGACGGGAATTGAACCCACGTCCGTACGACTAAATGCACACTTTGCACTGCATCTACCTGCTTACCCACTGAGCTACTCCACGTTCTTCGTTTGCAGAAATACCATATTTGTTTTGTTTTCGTTCCGATGAGGTCATTAAGCTTTTCGTTGTTATGCAACAACAACAAAAAATAGCAAACGTTACATTTTTGTTCTTGGTAATAAACAACCCTTAAAGTGGACTCTCAATCAGCGCATATTTTGTGTGTTGAATCCACACACGCACACGCACTAGTATAAAGAGCTATAAATAGATTATTGGAAAATATGTGTCATCTAAGAATTCAATATGGGAAACTTGTACTTCTAGGGAAAAACAGCGGATCATTTATGTTTCAATAGTATATGTCTTCAATAGATATTAAATAAAATTGTGTATTAGATGTACATAAAAACCTTGCAATAGTCATAAATAATAATGACATAATAAAACAAGTTCAAATGCTTTCTGTGTAATTTACAACGGGTTCATATGCTTATATGTCTTACGTGTTTTGAAATTTGGAATGTTCTTTACAATTTTCCAAAGGACTTTTCCAGCAAAAGTGCCTAAAATATAGAAATTGAGACACTGATAGAATAATGAAAACCACCAAATATAACAATGGTTACAGTATTGGGTATAGCACAGGGGTACACACGCATTGTTTTAGGACTTCGGCTCTGAGTTCAAATCTGGCCGAATATATAATATAAATTATAAAAATATTTTTATTCAATTTAAATTAAATATTATCGGAGTTTTTTAGTTCTTAAAACATATTTTAAAATTAATTATTATTTGAAACATTTCTCATTAAAATTCTGTACATACAGTGGTGGTCACAGAATTAAAACATTTACTGTGGTAAACATTTTTTGATCAGCCCTCGATTCGTTTGAAGTATTTTTAAAATTTTTTTAATTCAGAACACTTCGATATACTGCACTTAAGAGATTTAATGTGCAAATAGAAATTTATTTCATGCAATTTTTCCATAAATAACGGTTTTTATGAAGATACATCGACTTTGAAGTGGCCACATAATTAAAACATTGTGTAATTTTTTTACTTTACTCGATTTTTTTGAAAATATTTTTAAAGAAACTCTTTAATTTAGTTAAACTATGTAAACTAAGCACCGATAAAATCATTTACAGATAAATTTTTTTGAAAAAAATCTGTCAAATTGATCAAAATTGCCAAAAATTTGTACAGTACACCTAACATTCCGAAAATCACCTTTATTATAGAAAATAAAGGTCCGAATGCATCAGAAATTGCTAGAATCAGCAGAAAACAATAAATAATTCTCAAAATAAATAAATATTTGAAATAAGAGCTCAAAAGTTAACTTAAAGGAACGATTCAACTTCGATAGCCTTTATTGAAGAAGGCCATAATATTTTTGCAGTATGTGAGAAAATATCGATTGATATTGGTATTTATTATATCAAATCGATTTTTCGAGTAGTACAGAATATATTTTATCAAAAAATATATCAGTCACAACGAAACGAACAGAGATCAACGCCTATGTTGACGAGTAAAAGTTTCTGGCACACAGGAGCATATTTGATGGTCAACTCTTGACGCTTAAAATCTATTGAAAATGACAATTTTTTTCCAAAATAATATTTTTTTAATAGAAGAACTTCCACTTAATCTATTTTAGCCTCAAAGAAAAAAATATTTTACAGTTTGACAAATATTTGAATTTTTGTGTTAAGCTTTAAAAATGCTGCTGTCTGCCATAAGCTTTTACTCGTCAACATAGGCGTTGATCTCTGTTCGTTTCGTTGTGACTGATATATTTTTTGATAAAATATATTCTGTACTACTCGAAAAATCGATTTGATATAATAAATACCAATATCAATCGATATTTTCTCACATACTGCAAAAATATTATGGCCTTCTTCAATAAAGGCTATCGAAGTTGAATCGTTCCTTTAAGTTAACTCTCATTTTTTTGAGCTCTTATTTCAAATATTTATTTATTTTGAGAATTATTTATTGTTTTCTGCTGATTCTAGCAATTTCTGATGCATTCGGACCTTTATTTTCTATAATAAAGGTGATTTTCGGAATGTTAGGTGTACTGTACAAATTTTTGGCAATTTTGATCAATTTGACAGATTTTTTTCAAAAAAATTTATCTGTACATGATTTTATCGGTGCTTAGTTTACATAGTTTAACTAAATTAAAGAGTTTCTTTAAAAATATTTTCAAAAAAATCGAGTAAAGTAAAAAAATTACACAATGTTTTAATTATGTGGCCACTTCAAAGTCGATGTATCTTCATAAAAACCGTTATTTATGGAAAAATTGCATGAAATAAATTTCTATTTGCACATTAAATCTCTTAAGTGCAGTATATCGAAGTATTCTGAATTAAAAAAAATTCAAAAATACTTCAAACGAATCGAGGGCTGATCAAAAAATGTTTACCACAGTAAATGTTTTAATTCTGTGACCACCACTGTATATACTTTTATATTATATCATAATTTCCATTTCAACTCGTATTCGTAAAATAAAAATATATTATCAATATAATTTAAATATATAATTTCAAAAAAAAAAAAAAACCAATTCATATTCTCCTCTGAATTTGTTATACTGTATACAGTACTTACTGTACATACTGAGCACAAGCGCACATATTGCTGTGTGTCTTTGCTAGTTAAATTCGTTTTGTAGCCCTTAACGATACGTAAAAAAATCAAAATTTCTGTTTCAGAAAATTCTGAAAAAAAATTTTTCTTCAGATCAGGGGTATCTTTTATAGTTCCCGCACAGTGGTTTTCTGAACTCAATGTCCCTTAAAATTATATTTTTTTTTCAAAATTTTTTTTCTCAAAATTTCTGTTTCAGGAAATTCTAAATAAAATATTTTCTAACAGTAGAGGAGACAAGCTTTCATAAGGTACCTTCGGATAAGGCGTATCTTTCATAGTTCCCGCACAGTGGTTCTCTGAATATAATGCCCCTTAAAATTATATTTTTTTTCAAAAAATTTTTTCTCAAAATTTCTGTGTCAGAAAATTCTGAAAAAAATATTTTCTAAAAGTAGAGGAGACCAGCTTTCATAAGGTACCTTCGGATAAGGCGTATCTTTCATAGTTCCCGCACAGTGGTTCTCTGAATATAATGTCCCTTAAAATTATATATTTTTTTCAAAAAATTTTTTCTCAAAATTTCTGTGTCAGAAAATTCTGAAAAAATACTTTCTAAAAGTAGAGGAGACCAGCTTTCATACGGTACCTTCAGATCAGGCGTATCTTTTATAGATCCCGCACAGTGGTTCTCTGAATATAATGTCCCTTAAAATTATATTTTTTTTTCAAAAAATTTTTTCTCAAAATTTCTGTGTCAGAAAATTCTGAAAAAAATATTTTCTAAAAGTAGAGGAGACCAGCTTTCATAACGTACCTTCGGATAAGGCGTATCTTTTATACTTCCCGAACAGTGGTTCTGTGAATATAATGTCCTTCAAAATTATATATTTTTTTCAAAATTTTTTTTCTCAAAATTTCTGTGTCAGAAATTTTCTGAAAAAACATTTTCTAAAAGTAGAGGAGACCAGCTTTCATACGGTACCTTCAGATCAGGCGTATCTTTTATAGATCCCGCACAGTGGTTCTCTAAATATAATGTCCCTTAAAATTATATATTTTTTCAAAAAATGTTTTCTCAAAATTTCTGTGTCAGAAAATTCTGACAAAAATATTTTCTAAAAGTAGAGGAGACCAGCTTTCATAAGGTACCTTCGGATAAGGCGTATCTTTCATAGTTCCCGCACAGTGGTTCTCTGAATATAATGTCCCTTAAAATTATATTTTTTTTCAAATTTTTTTTTCTCAAAATTTCTGTGTCAGAAAATTCTGAAAAAAATATTTTCTAAAAGTAGAGGAGACCAGCTTTCATAAGGTACCTTCAAATCAGGCGTATCTTTCATAGTTCCCGCACAGTGGTTCTCTGAATATAATGTCCCTTAAAATTATATATTTTTTTCAAAATTTCTGTGTCAGAAATTTCTGAAAAATACATTTTCTAAAAGTAGAGGAGACCAGCTTTCATACGGTACCTTCAGATCAGGCGTATCTTTTATAGATCCCGCACAGTGGTTCTCTGAATATAATGCCCCTTAAAATTATATTTTTTTTTTCAAAAAATTTTTTCTGAAAATTTCTGTGTCAGAAAATTTTGAAAAAAATATTTTCTAAAAGTAGAGGAGACCAGCTTTCATAAGGTACCTTCAAATCAGGCGTATCTTTTATAGATCCCGCACAGTGGTTCTCTGAATATAATGTCCCTTAAAATTATATTTTTTTTCAAAAATTTTTTTCTCAAAATTTCTGTGTCAGAAAATTCTGAAAAAAATATTTTCTAAAAATAGAGGAGACAAGCTTTCATACGGTACCTTCAGATCAGGCGTATCTTTTATAGATCCCGCACAGTGGGTTAAAACATATATTGTTTTTTTTCTCTTTATTTTTGACAATATTATTTGTTTTTTACAAATTTTTTTATCATAATACATCATAACTCATATTCACAAAATGAAAATATATTCTGAATATAATTTAAATATATATAATTTCGTAATAAATCAAAATTTATTTTCCGTGAATTCTGTTATACCGTATTACAAAACTGTTATACTGAACACAACCACACATACTGGTTTGTGTCTTTGCTAGTTAAAAACGAATTTATCTTCACGCACATTAATTTGTTTACAATTTAATATCAACAGACGACGGACTTGCACTAATCGACTCAAAAAGTGATTCTATGTATATTCTCAAAATTAACCATGGATCTATCTCGTTTCCTTTTGCCTGTTACAAACATATGCACAAGGACATAATACCCTGTACCACAGGGCAAAGGATAAAAAAGTTTAGTTCTAGTAAGGAATAGCCATATATATCTCTCTATCTTCCCTATATATAAAAATTACATGTATGTTCATGATCGCTAAACTCAAAAACTACTGCACCGATTTGGACCAAATTGTATGTACATGCTCTATGGACGTGAGGAGTGTTTCTGTGTAGTTTTAAGTTCATCCGACAGATGGCGTAATATTTAGTTTTTTGTGGTTTTTCGCCATAATTCAAGAACTACTGCACCGATTTTGACCAAACATTGCGTATATGCTCTATGGGTTTTTTTTGTTTAATTTTAGGTTCGCCCAACAGGTGGCGCGATATATATATATCTCATTTGGTTTTTGCCCGATTAGAGATTGGGTGCTTAATCGGCGTGTGCCGACGTTAAGTATTCCGAAACCGACTCATACATATCCTGTTTTCGTGAAAAGTCCGTGGGAGTCAAACGAAAAAGAATAACTTATGAAATTCAAGTAAAATTAATTTAAGTCTATTTATAAAAATGATGTAAGAATGTATAGTAACTTATCAATTGAGAACAGCGGAACCGATTAGACTCAAAATTTCTTTCAGTTGTCTGTAATTGAAGTGGGAAGGCTTTTATGAAGGAACATTTTGAGAAAAATCCACGAAAATCTTGCAAAACATATTTTGAAGGAACGACTGAACCAATTTGCCTGCCATTATGTGGGACATATACCATAAAGTTTATATTGACAATTTACAGTTAAGTTGCTTATCCTGCATGAAATACTGAATTAAAGGCAATGTATACGGTATTTGTTACTACTTTCAAAGTACATAAAATCGTACTATGCCAAAATATGGACCAAATATAAGGAAGCTTAAAACGCACAATAATGGTGAGCCAATTTTTTACATTATAAAACCAACACATGGCATATTTCCTACACGATATCTGAATCATTTACTGAAACTTGAACGTATTCGAAATAATACCAGCTTTATTTGTAAAAAAAAGTCAATGCATATACATAGGATATACCAAAATGTCCATCACAAATATCTGAACAATTTAGCTAGCTATGGAAAGTATTATTAAAAATGTTATTATATTCTAAAAGTAATATATAAATTTGAATCCTACATGCAGACAATTGCGCATTAGATGCTCTAGGTGTCTAAGGTGTCCTCAAATATAGTTTTCATGATATGAAAAATGTTTCCGCTGAGAACAACTGTATCAATTTGACTCACATTTTCCTTTGATTGTTTTTGCAGGGAAGAGTTTTACCAAAGAAAATTTTGAGAAAAACTTAAAAAGTCGGAGATTGGAGTAATTGAACACAACACACCTTTTATAGGACTTATGAATCCTAAGTGATCAAAATAGGAATAATAATTATCTTTTTAGATAAGAGTAGTTAGATCAAAACTTGACCTTCTCCTAAAAAATGTTTGGTGGAATAGGTTTGATCAATTGATAAACTGAAATACCACACATACTGACATAATTTAATATTTAACAATGACGATTGGCCGCCATGAGGAAAATATTATGTATATTTTTTGATTGTGGAAATTTGACGTACATTTTTTGGTAAATAGTTTCTGAAATATACTTTCCATGAATTCGTCAATTTTTACCAACCCCATATTTATGCAATTCTGATAAGGCAAAACAACGTTTGCCGAGTCTGCTAGTGTAAAAATAATCTATCGACGCTTCCGAAGAATAGTATGCTAAGTCTGAAAAGTGAGTTTTTCAGCAGAAGCTCTCAAAGTATGGAAGTGTCTTAAATCTTACGTGCCATGCTAAGTACATTTTTGCTTATAACTTTGGTTTGGATTGACCGATGATTACCAAAATTTCAGAGAATTTAAATTAAGGACCGTAGTATCTAAAAACGTAAAGAACTTTAAAACATGCTAAGTCCACTTAGCATACTATGGTTCGGAGGCGTCGATATGTTCTTGATAATAACTGTGTCCGGTAATAATATTGAAATAAATGACGTTTACTACATTTTTTACATTTTATACAGGCATATGACGTTTTCGACGTGTACATCTTTTTGACGGTCGAAAACCTAAAAATTCGTCATACGGACCTGCACTCCACTTTGTGGGATAGGGTATACAATTTTGGAGAACCATCTGTTATATGTGATATGTCAATAGGAATACTATTGCAGGATACAACCAAAGAGTGTAGATATTAGCAAGGAGGTCATTGAACTACTCTATAAAAAATATGCATTTGTGCATTGAAATAAACACACTTTGATGCAATTCAAAATCTCCTCCCATATACAACACAGTCATAAAAGTGAAAGGGATCCATATTTCTCAATATATCATTTTCTTTATTGATTTATTTATTTTCGTTTGACATATTTAATAAATATTTCAACAATTATCAAATCTCTTGTTATTGGGATAACTACAAAACCAACAACAACTACAATGACAAGGAAATTCAAATAAATCCAATATCAATACACTGTCTGTCCCATTCAGTTCGAAATCATTTTGACAGGTAAACAAATATCAATACACAAATACAATACAACAAAGACAACAACAACAATAAGAACAAAACTGTCACTAACTCAGACACTCATGGTTTGTTATGTTTCAATGTAAAAACAACAAAAACAAATTTAAAACTGACAAAATGTCAACAGTGGCAATGACAAACAGCCGTAAAAGCTGTAATCAACACAAACTCCCCAAAAATGTCCAAGACAGCATGTCGTAGACCTACCTCTAACAACCGATGGCAAATATCGTTCGTTCATTTGCTGCTCCGATCAATATGTCAATATAATAACATGAAAAAAAAAGAGTGGCCCCTATAAAAATTTCAAAAAATATGAAACCATATTCAAATATTCATAAATCATAAATTTATCACGATCGTGTAGTATTTAGTGGTGGTACTCGTATATGGTGGACTATGGGGTCTTGGTGAGTGCTATCAGTGCGAGTGGTGAGGTAGTGATGTAGACATATTTTTATTGTGGTTGGGTAACCGGGTCTCTGGAAAATTTAAATAGATATTTTGGAACTTAACTTTAAATAAGGTCCGACTCTATATTGTATCGGAAAATAAAGTAGATATTTTTCAATGAACAAGTAGGTTATGATTTAAATAACCAAATTCTATAAGTATTTGAGTTAGAAATGAAATATAGAAATTAATTAACAATGTGGAATCCATTGAGCCACTATGTGTCTAATATATCATATTTTAAGCATTTTGGGTTATTACCTCTCCTTCAAAAGTATTTTATAATAACAAATAAATTTTCAAATAAGTAATACGAATTATTTCCCCACTAAAACGCCGATTACCCGGTTTTTATTGACCCTAACTGGCGCATATCCCACTACAAGTACAAACAATAATCGTGTCAAAGATCTCAGAACTCGTCAAAAAGTATATATTTGTGTCCACACGCTCACACACACACAACAGAACGACGATCCACATTTCGGGAAAAAGAAGATAAGCCTTTTTTTAGTTCGTGCTAGACAAGGGGTCTTCATGGCACACAGAGCATGGGGTGGGGTGAAACGTTTTTTTAGCACAGTAAACAATAACTGTAAGGAAATCGTATACGAAAACTCAAACTGAAAAAAAATCTGATAAGATCTCAGCGTACATCGTATATGTTTACAAAAACAACAATTGTTTAACATTAATAAACTGAAATGAACTGATATTGAGAATAAATAGAATGCGATTGGATTTCTTTATTACTGCGTGTGTGTGTTTTAACTGTGTAGAAAGGGGGTTAATGCCGGAGAGTGATGGAAATTGGAGTATTTAACGGTATTAACATACGAATTGAGATATTAACTTCGTGAACATTATAACTAGAGAATATTATATTAATTCCCTGAGAATCCGATTCGAAATGAACTGACGACTGTTCCCAGTCTGAACTTGAAGACATGACAAATACAACCGTCTTAGAATGCTGAAATAACATTGTGGCTGATAAGATGCTTGAAGAAGTAAGCAAGGACATCGCCAAGCTCACTACAAGAAAGAAGCAGCACAAAAGCGAAAAATAGCCAGAATAAACCGAGTCAAACAGAATTGAGCAACAAGCCAATGCTCAGAAGGGTAAACTTGAGGGACCCTCCATTTCCTTGGAAGTGGCGAAGAGTATTAGGTCTCCGGAAGAGCAGACGAACGCCAAACGCCCAAAAAATAAAATAATATATAAGATGACAAGGAGTCGTCATCTTATATAAAGGTTGCCAGGTGACGCGAAAGATATGAGCGTTTGGTCCGGCCAAACTTTTTATACCCTCCATCATGAGGATGGATGGAAATATGTAAAACCAGTAAGGAAAGTAGTAAAGTCGGACGGGGCCGACTATATGATACCCTTCACCACTATGGGTATATTAAACAGTACTATTAACATGAAATTGGATGAAATAAAATATGTGATATTTATCTAATAGTGAATCTACCTAGATCTATCCATAAACATGTCATTCGTTAGTTACAATGGGACAAAGGTATGTAAATCGACTTCAAACAAATATAAATAGGTCATCCGTTGGGCTACGTCTGCACTTCTACAAAACGCAACTACGCAATTCTATGGTCAATTTTGTACGTTGTGCAAAATTTGATGTCAATCTGACTAACATGAGGAGTTTGATGCCCAATTTACTTGAAATCGGGTGGAAATATATATGGAAGCTCTATCCAAATATTGAGGGATTTCAAACAAACTTGTCACAGGTTAGGTTATACTAATTTCAGAACGTTTTGTTCCTATCAGCCTATTGGTTCCTTGGCGCGTCAATTACTTAAAATCAATCTATAATAAAAGGGAGCTATATCTAAATCTGGGCCGATTTTCACGAACCAAGACAGACATCACTCTAAGCTCAATTCAGTACGTTATGCCAAATTTCGTGCAAATCGATAGATATATAGCGACTTTGGTTCACCATTTACATAGAATCGGATGAAACTGTATATGGGAGCTATATCTAAATCAAGACCGATTTTCTCGAAACTTGGCAGACATCACTCTAGGCTCAATTCAGTACGTTATGCCAAATTTCGTGCAAATTGAAAGATATATAGCGACTTTGGTGCCCCATTTACCGAAAATCGGACGAAACTATATATGGGAGCTATATCTAAATCTTGACCCATTTTCACGAAACTTGGCAGACATCATTCTAGGCTCAAGTCAGTACGTTATGCCAAATTTCGTGGAAATCGAAAGATATATAGGGACTTTGGGGCACCATTTACATGAAATCGGACGAAGATATATATGGGAGCTATATTTAAATCTGGACCGATTTTCACGAAACTTGGCAGACATCATTCTAGACCTAAATGATTAGACTGTACCAAATTTCGTGCAAATCGAAAGATATATAGGGACCGTTTACATTAAATCGGTTAAATATATATATATGGGAGCTATATCTAAATCTGAACCGATTTTTCCCAATTTCAATAGGGTTCGTCCTTGGGCCGAATAAGTGACTTGTGCCAAATTTGATCCAAATCAGATCATAAATGCGACCTGTTCTTTGTTTACAATTAAACATCTACAGACGGACGGACAGACGGACGGACGGACATGCATAAATCGACTCAGAAAGTGATTCTATGCATATTCTCAAAAGGAACCATGTGTCTATCTCGTTTCCTTTTGCCTGTTACAAACATATGCACAAAGACATAATACCCTGTACCACAGTGTGGTGAAGGGTATAATTAATAGATTCTTCTAGGACCTTGAATATACCGAAAAACGTGAGTATATGGGCACTAGCGTTTTATGGGCCGATGAGAATACAAATCGGTTTGAAACTTGGGTCAATATTAATAATTTTTAATACGCAGATTATGCTATGGGATCCCAAAATACCAAATTACAGCCCATTCGGTTGGAAAACGTACCATTATATGGGGGCTACACCAAAACGTCGACCGATATATCGCATTTGCAATACGAAACATCCTAGGAGTACTAGCAATGTCTGTGCAAAATTCCAGGGCTTTATTGTGAATATGGCGATCTCTATCCTGATTTCAACAGAGAGAACCTGTTGTAGAGAAAAATTAAAGATAATATACACATCGGTTATTATAGAAACCTTGGACTGTTAAAACCAAGGCTTCTGAATGAAACCACATAAACTACCAACTATTTTATGCATACACAAGTTCCCGACCATGAATCTCTATAATATGTCACAAAAATGTTGGATTTTTTTTCAACCCACAGCAAGAAAATTTCAACATTTAGCATCAGTCTATCTTCCGTTCGACTCGCCGATACCACCACCAATGGCGAAACTGCAGCGTCTGGTGAGGAAATCTAGGGAAACGGTTAACGAAGTACTAATCGGTAGTGACGCTAAATCACACCACATTGCTTGGGGTTGTACTAATACTAACAAAACAGGCCAGGCCACTCTTAGATTTCATCAATACTAACGATCTAACAAACCTTAACATAAATAAACCAACCTTGGTTAATAGAATTAGAGAGAAGGATATAAATATATGTTCAGCAAACTTAATAGACGAGGTTCAAGAATGGGGAGTCTCAAAGGAGTACTACTTCTCTGCCCATAAATATATTAAGTTTTAAATCTTACGGCCACCATCGAAACCAATATTCTTCCAAAACATGTTCAATACTTAATGGATAAAATTCGGGTTATTGATAAAAGACAGGCTAGGGTAGCCAAACTATGACATCCTAAACATTGACGACATAGACAGGATAGACTGTCAACAATTTAACGGACATAATTGTAAAGTCTTTCGAAGAAAGTTGTCCACTTCGAGAAAGAAAATTTGCTTCGAAAAATCCTGAATGAAGACTTTACAACAGGGCTCGCCCCATGGACTTCCGAATCAGATCAATCATGGATGTTATTCCAAAAATGTATGAAATTGTTATATATACCGACTAGTGCGATTCCCCGTTTTTTGGCTTTGGACAACTTCTGGAAGACTTCCGAATAATATTATTCGAAAATGTGGGCTTTGACTATAATGGTAAAGAGTTTTCAAGTCTTCCCATAGAAATATTTCATATTCAATGACGTGAAAAACGGTACTCTTCAGTTAATCTCATTGCAATTAATCATCATCCCTAACCATAACACCCTTCTCACAATGTGGATAGACCAACATGAATGTGAACATTTCCAAATCATACACCATCGACCATCATCAACATCACCACCAACACATTTGTTTTCGTCTGAAGGGAACATACGTTACGTACATATCATATCACTGATACGTCATATTTTGTTGGGACGATATTTCTTCTGTTTGCTGTTGTTGGTGTTGCTGTTGTACGCATTGTTGATTGGAAATTATCAGTTTACCGTTCGTAATACAGTAGTTGCTGATCTGGGTCTATTACAAGTATCGCTGGTGGAGATTTGATAAAACATGGGAAATTTGATGGAGGGATAGGGGTAGGGCTAAAACCAAGTAAGCAACATAGTGTTGCTACCGATGAACGGGGAATCTACCCGTGTAGGCCCCATAAAATTGTTAATTTTCCAAACAAATGGTAGGTTTTTTATTGCTACTCTCAATGAATGAAAGATTATCGAGAATTGGTAATTTTTTGTTTGGTTTATTCTAGTTTTGAGGCAATACTAATCTTTACGACAGTTAAACAAAAATATTACAATGCTACTGCATTGGATATAGAACTAAATAAATATTTTAAAACAATAACGATACACATATGGTTGTTTTGTTTGCTAGCACTGGCCATAGGTCTGTTTAGAGACCACAGGTCTTTATAAAGACTAAGGTCTTTATCATAACCAATTGGTCCGAATATCAGCTACAGGTCTTTATCAAGACCAGTTGGTCTGTATAGAGGCCACAGGTCTTTATCAAAACCAATTGGTCTGTATAGAGGCCACAGACCAATTGGTCTGTATAAAGGCCACAAGTCTTTGTAGAGACCAATTAGTCTGTATAGAGACCACAGGTCTTTATAAAGACCAATTGGTCTGTATAGAGACCACAGGTCTTTATAAAGACCAATTGGTCTGTATAGAGACCACAGGTCTTTATAAAGACCAATTGGTCTGTATAGAGACCACAGGTCTTTATAAAGACCAATTGGTCTGTATAGAGACCACAGGTCTTTATAAAGACCAATTGGTCTGTATAGAGACCACAGGTCTTTATAAAGACCAATTGGTCTGTATAGAGACCACAGGTCTTTATAAAGACCAATTGGTCTGTATAGAGACCACAGGTCTTTATAAAGACCAATTGGTCTGTATAGAGACCACAGGTCTTTATAAAGACCAATTGGTCTGTATAGAGACCACAGGTCTTTATAAAGACCAATTGTTCTGTATAGAGACCACAGGTCTTTATAAAGACCAATTGGTCTGTATAGAGACCACAGGTCTTTACAAAGACCAATTGGTCTGTATAGAGACCACAGGTCTTTATAAAGACCAATTGGTCTGTATAGAGACCACAGGTCTATATAAAGACCAATTGGTCTGTATAGAGACCACAGGTCTTTATAAAGACATATTGGTCCAATTGGTCTTATAAAGACCAATTGGTCTGTATAGAGACCCCCGTCTTTATAAAGACCAATTGATCTGTATAGAGACCACAGGTCTTTATAAAGACCAATTGGTCTGTATAGAGACCACAGGTCTTTATAAAGACCAATTGATCTGTATAGAGACCACAGGTCTTTATAAAGACCAATTGGTCTGTACAGAGACCACAGGTCTTTATAAAGACCAATTGGTCTGTATAGAGACCACAGGTCTTTATAAAGACCAATTGGTCTGTATAGAGACCACAGGTCTTTATAAAGACCAATTGGTCTGTATAGAGACCACATGTCTTTATAAAGACCAATTGGTCTGTATAGAGACCACAGGTCTTTATAAAGACCAATTGGTCTGTATAGAGACCGTAGGTCTTTATAAAGACCAATTGGTCTGTATAGATACCGTAGGTCTTTATAAAGACCAATTGGTCTGGATAGAGACCGTAGGTCTTTATAAAGACCAATTGGTCTGGATAGAGACCGTAGGTCTTTATAAAGACCAATTTATAAAGACCAATTGTTCTGTATAGAGCCCGTAGGTCTTTATTAAGGCCAATTGGTCTGCATAGAGATCACAGATCTTTATAAAACCAATTGGTCGGTATAAATACCGTTGGCTACCAAACTGAGATCGATCTCTTTCCATTGTGTTAACGTTGTTCTACACATATGGACAATTCCTGAATAGCGATATCTCCCGGTGTTTATTAGGAACATTATTGTTGTCAATACAAATAAACAATGTCCAGATAGCACCGTAAAAAACAAATACACCGCAAATGAAGAGGAGTAAACCAGCCAATAGGTAGAGGTGTTCAAGCGAATAAATAAAAAATTATACATTTCCATACAAAATACAACAACAATAAAATAAAACTAACATGAAAATATGCTACCAACACTAACTGACACTTTGGTTTAAGTACACAACCACAACAATAGCAGCAGCAACAACAAGAACAACAACCCGTTGAAATATAACAACAATGACAGCTACAACACCAATAACAAACACACCACTACAAAACACTTAAAGCAAATATGGAAAAATTGCTATCTCTCTGGCAAACGATATCGATAAAGGTTCCCAAAACACAACGATTGGGGCCCCAGCCATCGAGCGAGAGCAGCCGAATGCCCGTAATATATGATTTGGTGTTCACATTTTTAATACCTTTTTGACTTTAATAACTGATTGCAGGCTTTTAAAGTGAATTTTTGTTGCGCCCACTTTAGACGTATGCGGAGAAAATAACGCGCCATAAGCAGAAGACGACGACGACGAAGAAGAAAAAGCGTTCAAATTGAAACGACACGTTATTAAAAGTTCGCATATATCACAGCTAAAGGTTAACCTAGAAATTTAACTGTTTAGATGATATCGGTGAATCGCGCGGTATAGTGGGATCAGATCTTCTTCCCAAAACCCCAAAACAAGTGTCTGAAGTATCAAACGATACTTTTGGTTAATTAAGTTAAGTCTTTTGTGACAAAACTCTTGTTCGGTGACAAATTTATTGGAGTTATTGAAAAAAGTTTATGACAGGCACTCTAGAAGCCACTACAACAGAGAATAGCTTCTTCAACAAAAATTTTATGTTCTTGGGTGTGAAGAAGACCCCCACAAATAGCTGTCGATCAAGTGAACACGTGTATAATATAAACAAGCAAGAAATAAAGAAAAAACAACAACGGTATTAATTTAATTAACCAATTAGAGGATTAAAAACCAATTGCAAAAAAATCATAATTCTATACAAGTGAATGAAATAATAATTAACAAAAAATAAACAAATAAAAAATACATATTGAAAATAAAAAAATAAAATAAAAACAAAATTGTGTTAATAAGTTCATTTCAAACATATTACAAATAAATCAAAAATCCATCAACAAATTGTGTCAAGCATAAAGAAAAAAAAAAACAAAATCAATTAACCACCTCCCCACCCTCTTCCCTGTTTATTAAAAATCAAACAAAATTAACACCATTCAGTTCAATAATATGACAAATTATAATCCAAATTGTGGTTATTATGAGGATTATGGTTCCGGTTACTATGCAACAGCATCGGCAACCGGTGCCACAGCCACAGCGACGCTCAACAATCAGAACATTTACCAACAACAACATCAGCAGCAGCATCATCAGCAACAACAACAACATCATCACCACCACCACCATCAACAGGATTATTATATGCCACAGGATTATGAATACAATAAAAATGTTTATGAGTAAGTAGACGAAATAATATAACCAGAGGTCTTTATGGACCACAATTGTATAGCAATAATAATGGCGATAGGGTTATATTTCATATTTAAAATTGTGTTATGGTGAAATTGAAAAAATCCATTTGAATTAAAAACCGACGGAATTTTTAATTGTATTGAAAAATGTAATTCATTGACATTATAATGGGCGTTAAAAAAATAGCAACCCTTTCCTCCTGAACAATAGAAGAATAAAAAGGATTACAAATGTGTTTACATCGAAAAAATTGTACAGTTGTTGTAATTCTGTTTTTTTATAAATTTTGATTTTCAAAAAAATTAAATAAATAAAATAATAAAAAACAAAAAAATATTCCGAAAATATCTTTTGTGCGATATACCGACGGCATTCAGCCAGCAAATTTCTTAACAAGAACTGATGTTACTTTCCTCGTATTAATTTAAAAATGTAGTCTGAAAAATGTTTCAAGAAAAATCCGACAATCAAACAAGGATTAGTCCAATGAATAATACATTGACTCTCGATTGATTCCGTTAATAAGTGAGCGGAGCAGTATAGTCGGACTGGGCCGACCAAATGACACCCTGAACAACTACCACGAAAATCTAACTTTTTGCGGTTCTCTATTCTGAATATTTCGCGATATTTGCTCCCTCTTGACCGATTATAGATCAACAGCTCCTTTCTAAACCCTGGCATATTTTCCAAATCTAGTTTTCCCGATACGAATCTTTTCGCAATAAAATATAAATTTGGTAACTCCAGTTTTGGTTAATTTGACTCTCGGAATATTGACCAATCATCATCGAAATAGTCGTTTTAAGTATTTGGTCAGATTCCCTTCTCCGTGTAGAATATATAATAATATAATAATGACCTCTAGAACGACTAGAAAATCTGACAAAAAAAGTTTTCGACTAATTGCATCCTCTAAATATCATCTCAACATCACCGAAAATTATAGTCATCGTCACTGGCCATATTTGGAACTTCATGTAAAAATTCAAAGCGTTCACCGCGGCATTTCCGCCCTCTAGTGGGGTAGTATTAATACTAAACAATATGATAACACGTAGACACCTTTAAATATTAGGTTGGGGAAAAAGTAATACATTATTTTTGATTCAGTATTCAGTACAGATGGCTGATAGATTTCTCCTAAAGTATCGATCAAACAATTTCAGATTTATGCTCGTTGGAAGGGTAACATTTCGCAGTAAAAATAAATTATTTTACTGTTGAATAAATGTGTTAAACTATTTACAACAAAAACAACACAAAATGATTTATTTTTCCCAGCGTAATATTTACGTGTAAAATATCGTGGTGTTTGGGTCATAATTGTGGCCTCTACAGCGAGCGGAAATCAGTCAAAAACCATAAGGGTCGCCTTTGGCCAGAAACCATCCTACAAAATTTCGTGACGATGGACAGAGGGACGGACACACATGTCTAGATCGATTCAGCTAGTCGAGATATGACGATCCTTTGTGTTATTCCGTTCGCCTCCGAATTCCATAGGCTGGAGTTATACATGTGTCGGCGACATCGACTGACACTTTTTTACTTGTTATACCCTACACAACTGTGTTGTCGCAGGTTTGTGGTTTGTGCAGCCCAAATAGTTTGCAACGCCGAACGGAATAACACAGGTGGGTCTAGGACCAATATTTTTCGGTGTTGCATCTATATTTCACATGTTCGAACTTGATTAAAGTTAAATAAAAATATTACGAAATGACCTAGGTTTGGTAAAGATAATAGGGCTTGCAAAGTTTGCTTCAAATCGGATAATTCATTCGCATTTTGTAGGGAAGATACAAGAAGGAGTGGATCGATATTCCCCATCGTTCAATCTGAATTAAGTTTGGAAAACATATTACGAAGAGTAAAATTTTAATGAAACCATTTACTCCCTTTCAAAGTTATCGTGACAGGCAGACGGACCGACGGATATTTGTAAATCGACTCAAAATTGTCTGAAACGGATTTGTTCCAAAGAAACATGGAATCCAATACCAATATTTCGATGAGGCACATTTTTACTATAGAAAAGTGTATATACTCTTAGTAGCCATAATTCAGAGTGTGTAGAAGCACTAAAATCGAATGAGAAATATTTTTGTAAAGTATCTCCTCCTTCTATCTCGAGTCCTTCTGCATCTATTTCGTCCTTATTTTATTGAATATTTAAATGCCACAAGACGAGATTTTTTGGTATACAAATATTCTAAAATCGTGTCGGTAAAAGGATATTAGAGAGGGTATCCAGACGCAAGATATCGATATTCTTATGTTTTCCTGATCCTCTTCAACGAATTACCCAAATCTTGCTCAAAAATCTTATGTCTGCGAAAATAATAAATTTCGATTAAAATTTATATTATGAAGAATGGTCCCTAAGAAATATTTATAATTAGGGGAGAGGGGGCACCTTTGAACACCTTTTTTTCAAGCCTTATAAAATTTTTTATTTAATAATTTTTTGTTTCTTATAAAGTTTAACTACAGGTACATATGTAACCTTTAAAATGAATATACACATGACATACTTTAAGCTTGATAAATATATGTTATTACTGTTTTAATGGACGAAGTCAAAGTGTTCAAAACTGTCCCCCACGGGGGCAGCTTTGAACACGGGTTTGCATTTTTGAACGACCTGATTTTAAAGTGTTTATGTTGAAATATGTATGTATTTTATTCATTCATATCAGAAATGCATTTATTTATGAAAAATTATATACAAAAAGTTTTGAAAATTAAAAAAATTAAATCAAAATTTATTAAAATATAAAATGACTTAAAAACAAAAATTAATATGGTGAAAAATACAGTCAATTTCGTAATCTTATTAGCCCATTTGAAATTTTGAGAAATCGAAGCCAAAAGTTAAAATCTTCGATTTTTACTGGAGTTTATTCGGCATGTTCATAAGTGCCCCACATGTGTCATTTTACGGAAATTTATAACAATTTTTTTTTGTAGAAAATATATATGAAAGAAAATACATTTGTTATGTTTGAAATGATTGTTGGAATGCAAAAAAAATGTTTATCGAAAGAAAACGATCACCGAATTCTTCCTGCGCCCTTACAACCAAAAAAATAAAAGTTTACAATGGCACTGCGAAAACATGGTCACCCATGCACAATTTGTCGACAACGGAAAAAAACTAGCCAAAGTGGTTCACGCAGGTAGAGAATAAGATTGCCATATACAAAAATGTAGTTGCGGGTCGGAAAAATTTTAAACCGAGATTTTAAGAGCGCTGTTCAAATGTGCCCCACGTTCAAAGGTGCCCCCCTCTCCCTTAATAATGGGCTAGAAATTTGAATATACCGAATACCCTCCACCATATGTTAAATTTGTCATTCCGTTTGCAAAACCTCGAAATATTCATTTCCAACATCATAAAGTATATATATTCTTAGTCCGAATAATATTCGTCTGCTTGTCCGTCTTTTGAAATCACGATAGAACTCGTAAACTTAAAGATAGAGCTTTGAAATTTGGTGCATACGTTGTTAGTACTCCTAGGATTCTTGATATGCTTGCATGTGAGATATATTGATACACGTTTTGCTATAGCCCCATATAACCGTAACCCCAATTATTCGATCTGTTGGGGATTTTTTGGAACTTTGTTACTATCAAAATTGTGTAAACTTCATACGAAGGAAGATTAAACAACCAATGAAACCCAAAATCTCAAATTATATCCAATTCGATTGAAAACGTGACTATGAAGTGAATGTTGATAATTTTTTCCAGGAAAATATTCGGTTTAATGAAAATCGAAAAAAACTCCTAACCCCTACATTAAAAAGTGCACCAATATTGCTAACTTCTATACAAAAAATGTTCCTCTTTTTTCTATACAAAATTTAATTGTGCAATTTTTCCTACAGAAAAAAATTTCTCAGGGCCTGATCAATATTATACTATACAAATCAATTTTTTTGTTGGCAAAAATCCTTTTAATTTTAAAATTCACTTCGTTTTCAACAATTGTTGTCGGTTTATTTTGGATACCATTTGTATTTTGTTTTTGCAAAATAGTCAGCTGAATCCCAGTTTGTTGTTTTTATAAATAAAAAACAACTATTTATTAGTGGGGAATGTATGGCATTGTTTGCCGAGGGGTAAGGCAGGGAAGACTATAGTTTCGGATCACGCCACTGATCCTCATCAGTTCCCTTATTTTTTGTTGGGATATTCTCCCCAGAAGCTATTGATTCTATACAAAAAAAAATCTATACAAGAAGAAATTCATTCTGCATGGCATCGATAAGACCCATACAGACGGATCTCCAATATTTGGTACTTTGGGGATTTTGATCACGTTCTTCAACCAAATCGGCTTTCAAATAGTTTTTTTTTTTGCCAACGATGGAAAGTCGTAACCTTTATATGTGATATTTATTTTATTTTTATAAACCCACTGCTACAACTATGACCACAAAATTGGATATCTGGCCCATATTGGGCCTGAGCAACATTATCATATGGAAAAATATTCCCCAGAAGAACCTGAGCAAATTATTTTCTATAGAAAAATATTCTCTGAGCAATTTTTTCCTTCGAAAAATATTCTTCAAGCGGGCATGAACATTTTTTCCTATGCATTTTTTACTATGGAAAAATATTCTTCAGTGGGGCATGAACAATTTTTCCTATGGAAAAGTATTCCCCAGTGGGACCTGTGTATTTTTCCCCATGGAAAAATACTCACAGGGGGACCTGAACATTTTTTCTTAAGAAAATATTCTTCAAACGGTCCTGAATAGTTTTTCCTATGGAAAATATTCCTGAGGTAGCCTGAACCAAAATACTTAATTATCCTCAAAATATTTAAAGTTGTTACCCCTTTATAGAGGCAATATCAAACGTTTTGAGCGGAATAACTTTACAAATTTTAAAGCATATGTAATTTCCATATTGACTGGTTTTGGGTAGGTTTCCGACGTTCCTGGCGTATGTATTATACGTGAGAAATGGGTGTCATTTGCATCACTATTTCTGACGGATCATCAGAAACATTCTTGCATCGCCTTGTTGAAACCACACACTCTCCAAGTCATATTCTTCAATAGCAGGCAACACATAGTCGGTATGACCATAAGATCCAATCACTCACAACTCACTAAAGTTCAAACACCCCCAAAGTGAGAAATGTGAAATTTTGTTCGAAAATTTGCAGTACACCTAATGTTGTTCAAGCACCCATTCCATGTATCTACGACGCTGAGAATGGTCAAATTTTTCAGTTTTTGCGTGAGCTGGATTTTATACGGATTGAAATGCAGGGTGTAAAAGTAATTTGATTATAGTGCCAATATTTCGAGGTCTTACAAATTCTTGGGCCAAAACAAAACCTTCCCAACATATCCCGTTATACATACATACATATTCTTGCAGAAATAATTGTTCCACATTGTCGGTTTCATGATAAAGTAAAACTCAGGTGCCGATAGACAAACATCAACATTGGATAATTTGACAATAATTCCAAGTATCGTCCTTTTTTAATTTTTTTACGGTTTCCTTTAAGATGCTGCAATAATTATTTGTTTTCATGACATTTAAAAAACACACACACCAAATATCAAAACAATCAAAACGAACGATCAACCATAAAAGACAAATAAAAATAATTCTCATATTACAATTTCCAGACAATGTTGTTGTCCCTGTTCTCTGCAAAGGATCAAGGAAACGATATGGTCGTTTAAATACATTTAAAATGGTATTATTGGCAAACAGCATTAGCTGAGATTATCCGAAGGTAGAAGGCGATTATTAGCACCCAAAACCCAATTACAATGCCCACCGTTCACACACAAACGTACCGAAATGTGATTTGTGATCAATGGATGGCTGGCTGGAGGGACTGACGAACGATTAAACTGTGTTCTTAAACCTATTGGGAAAATTGCAAAAAATAACAACGGCAAGTATGGAAGGAACAACACCATCACCACCACCATCACCTCACAGCATAAAGGACATGGAAATATCGCACATTGTTGCGGTATTTTCCACATCTCTGGTGCTCACATGTGTTCGCCAGCAGTTCATCTTCGGGCAATGCTTTGAGCTCAGCTCTGCTCTGCCGATGATACCGTGCAGTATCAATACCAAATGTGCGACACTGAGTTTGGTGTTTTGTGTGTAAAAACCCAAATAACCAACGTATTTGCCCATCAAGGTATGTTGCCGTGAGCCGTGAAATGGGCAGACAGAGAGACGGAGAGAATGGCACACAGCCATAGCAGCAACAACACACAGTTGTGTTGTTGTTTTGCATAGCTGAGTGAGTGAGGTCTGAGGTGTAAAAAAGGATCTGCTGGTTTGTGTTGTTGTTTCCTTTTTCTGTTTCGGTTTTTTTTTTTTTTTTGCTATTTATTGCCAAAAATTGTGACAAAGTGGAAATAATTCCCATTGTTGCAAGTTGACATGTTTAACTCGCTGGCTTGATGTTTATCCCTCTTTGTTGTTGTTTCTCACTCAATGATGCTGCAACATTGGCTTAGCTAACTTGCCTTGGATTGCATTTCATTCTGATCTCTGGATATAGAAGTTGTTGTTTTTGCCTTTGCCCTTACTTAGAGGTGTGTGTAAATACCTTCTAAATACAAATTTCATTACATTAATTCGGCTTTTCTTAAACACCCTAGGCTAAGTTGTTATTCTTGGCGATTTTTCATTTTCAGACTTTGCAATACCCAATTTTTTTTCTTAACAAATTCTATGGCTAAAAGATTTTCCCCTACTTAAACCATTATTTTGTCAATTTTAAGTTGTTTTTACAACAAATCTGGTTTTAACATAATTTTTTCGCACCTCGAACCAGAACCAGAACGGAAGGTGATCTGAACGATAGATTTGTTGCAAAAATAATTGAAATTCAATTAACGATTTAGGTGTGTAATGTTACCCAAACCAAGATTAGGCAAGGTGTTTGTCAAAGGAATCGGATTTGTAAAGCATTTTCTGAGAATTTTTCTTGTAGTTGTTTTTATGAATGGACAAAGCAAAGTGTTTTGAAATGGTGTTAGAATTTTAGTAATGAGTTTAGGTTAAGATAACATGTTCACATAGGCTATTTTAAACAGTTATTTAGCTAGTTGAATTTGATCCCAAATGCAAAATAGGGATTTATTTATATTTAAATTGCATAAATGCTTCAAAATATGATCTTCATTAATGTATGGACATTCAGCTAGCTGAATAGGCCTCCAACTGTAAAATTGCATTAATAAATAATAATAAAACAGTAATAATCGCATTTAAACGTACCTGACTGTTAAAAAAGGGTTCTTTCGGGATACCCCCGAAAATATGAGGGATACCCCTCATATTTTCGATACTTTTTGGGTATTGTTACATTTTTTAGGGTAGCCCCATTTCACCAAAATACCAAATTTTCGGTATTTTGGGGAGTATTGACAAGTTTTTCAATATAGCTATAGTTTGCTATTTTGGTTTCTGAACAGAAAATTTTCTTATCACATATTATCAATATCGACCCAAGTTTCAGTATAGCGCCCAATAAAATGGTATCCTGTAAAATTCGATATTTTGATGTTTGGGACACGTCTTAACCAAGGTTGTTCTAATTCTATATTTTATGTTCTCAATGGGTTTTAAAAATTTATAAATATCGCCAATATTTGGATATAGCCCTCATATAAAGGTCCAAACCTTTTATACCATAAAAATTGATGGTCCAAATAGAATTTTTCAACCGAAGTTAACATTTTTAATTTTAATTTGGCATTTTGGTATATTATTGGGTAAACAACTTTTTCGCAGAAAATTCGAAGTATTATTTTTCTGAAAACAATCCTCATCAGTTACCTTAGTTTTTTGTTACAGATATTCTCCTCAGAAGCTATTTATAGCTTCTGTACGGTTTTTATACCCAAATGACATTTGAAAAAAATTAATGATTTTAGCTTACCAAAGAATGACTCTACTTGAGTCCTAGACCGATCGCCATATCCCGACTGCTTGAGTCGATCTAGACATGTGAAATTATATTTAGGGGTGCAATGAACCGAAAACTTTTTTATCACATTTTCTAGTCGCTCTAGAGGCCAATTATGCAGAACATCACATATTTTACACGGTGAAACCACCACCAAATACTTAAAACGGCTGTTTAGACGATGATCCAAAAGTGACCAAATTTTTATTTTATGTAAATATTCACCTGGGGAAAACAAAATTTGGAAAATACACCAGGGTTGGAAAGTGCAGCTGTTGAGCTATAATCGGTAAAAAGTAGCCGAAAGTTAGATTTTCGTTGTGTAGGATATGATATAGTCGGCCCCGTCCGACTATACTACTCCGCGAAATATTGGCCCAAGACCCACTTTTTAATATACGATCGTCATATCTCTACTAGCTGTGTCGATCTGGACATGTCCACTATAATTTGTAAAAACGCTACAGTTATGGGCCAAACGTGACGAATTTTGGGTGTTCGTCCTCTCATGGACAAAGCATGTTCGATTTATATTTAGAAGATCAAATTGACAAAAAACTTTATTTTTGTATTTGTTCTGGCCTATTCAGGGGACACAATAATGACCAGAGTTTCGAAATTTTGCACGGAAAGAGGATCTGATCAACGAAAAAGCATGAATCTGTTGATGATAATCGGTCAATATTTTGCGGGCCAAATGGAGCCTGCCTTTGTGTGCAAATTTTCAAAATTTGCATTCTATTTTGGTCGGGGGTTTTCTGGTCGCTCTACGGGCCACGACATCACTAAATATTGCACGGGGAAAGGGATCTGCTCAACAAATAAGCATAGCCTTTCTGTTTGAAAAATTACAACATTATTGTTCTATGGCGTTTTAATTTATTTATTTAAGTTTGAAGGGTAAAAGTTGGAAAGGATGATGAATACACACGAATGTCAACTTCTTGTCTTTAGATGCACTAAAATCGTATGTGCGACATTTTCGTAGAATATTTGGAGGTAAAAAATTACGTCTTGTGGTATTTATGATAGAGTTCAAGAAAATAAGGACAAAAAGGAAGTACAAGGACTTGTCATTAAAGGGGAATATGTATCGCAAAAATAATCCTTTTTTCGATTTTACTGAAGACCTGTATACAACTTTTTGTATCATACACTACTATGTTGTTAGGATATTGTAGCTTTGTGTAGTCCCAATAGTTTGTGACACCGCGAAACATTTATCCTAGACCCACATTTTAGTATATCGATCGTCATAGCTGAGTCGATCTAAGTCTGTGTGTCCGTCCGTTCATTGCAATTTTTAAACAACATTTAATTTTAACAACAGTTATGAACCAATCGTTACGACATTTTGGATGTAGGACCGGTTCTGGCCAAAGAATACCTCTATTGTTTTTGTTTTAAAAATATTGATATTAGATTTAAAATTACTTCCCCAAGAGTTATCGTGCGCACCAGCCAGAAAGACACTTGTGAATCGACTCCAAATTGTCTGAAATGGATTTGTTCCAAAGAAACTTGGGGTCGAAAACCAATATTTGGATGAAGCAAATTTTTACCTTATCAAAATGTATATACACTCATAAGCCATAAGGCTGAGGGTATAATAATCGTTTATTATTATTTAATAATAAGAAAAAATATTGGTTGGAAGTATATTCAAAAATATATATACGGGTTTATAGTTGTGTACTTTTTAATATTTTTAAGGTAGATTTTTAAAATATTTTTAACAGATTTAAACTCACAGAATATCAGAGATTTTTTCGAGATAATATGCGTCGATGTTATATCGTCGATGTTAGATATATAACATACATAGGATACATATGTAGAATATACCCAAAGTGGTGAAGGGTATCATATAGTCTGCTCCGTCCGACTTTTGAACTTTCCTTACTGGTTTTAATTTTTAATTGTGGGTTTATAAAATATATAAAATATAAATTTCAAAAGTTTTTGCTTTTATTGTTATATTTATTTTTTGTGATTTTTCAAGATTTTATCTGTAGGATAACTGCCATTTTTTTTAAATTTTTATGTTTTTTTTACATTTTGTTTTTAATATTTTTGACGGATTTTTTTTATAAATATTTTGATGTTATTAAAGCATTAATGTTTTACTACTTCCTTTTATAAGTTTCAACAGAACATATCGTGATTATACCCTTTAACCACACTGTGGTACAGGGTATTATGTCTTTGTGCATATGTTTGTAACAGGCAAAAGGAAACGAGATAGACACATGGTTCCTTTTGAGAATATGCATAGAATCACTTTCTAAGTCGATTTATGCATGTCCGTCCGTCTGTCTGTCTGTCCATGTATTTTTGTGAGCAAAGTACAGGTCACATTTATGATCCGAATTGGATGAAATTTGGCACAGGTCACGTATTTGGCCCAAGGACGAACCCTATTGAAATTGGGAAAAATCGGTTCAGATTTAGATATAGCTCCCATATATATATTTAACCGATTTAATGTAAACGGTCCCTATATATCTTTCGATTTGCACGAAATTTGGTACAGCCTAATCATTTAGGTCTAGAATGATGTCTGCCAAGTTTCGTGAAAATCGGTCCAGATTTCGTGTAAATGGTGCACCAAAATCCCTATATATATTTCGATTTGCACGAAATTCGGCATAACGTACTGAGTTGAGCCTAGAGTGATGTTTGCCAAGTTTTGAGAAAATCGGTCCAGATTTAGATATAGCTCCCATATATAGTTTCGTCCGATTTTATGTAAATGGTGCGCCAAAGTCCCTATATATCCTTCGATTTGCACGAAATTTGGCATATCGTAATGAATTACGTCTAGAATGATGTGTGTTAAGTTTACTGAAAATCGGCCCAGATGTAGATATAGCTCCCATATATAATTTTGTCCGATTTAATGTAAATGTTGCACCAAAGTCCCTATATATATTTCGATTTGCACGAAATTTGGTATTGCGTAATGAATAAGGTCTAGAATTATGTGTGTTAAGTTTCGTGAAAATCGGTTCAGATTTAGATATAGCTCCTATATATTTTTTCTTCCGAGTGTGTGTAAATTGTGCACTAAAGACCCAAAGTTTGTCTGATTTCCACACAATTGGTACAATGAACTGTAGTTACTATAATACATTTCCTTTACATTGCTTTATATAATTTTGTCCCATTGTAAGATGCAACCCTATATCTGACCAAATGAAAACTTTAGTGTAGGTTGAATGACATGTTTATGGATCCATTTTCATGTTAATGGTCCATCAAAAATTCGACGTCTGTTATGATTCACCTGTTGAATATACCCAAAGTGGTGAAGGGTATCATATAGTCGGCCCCGTCCGACTTTACTGCTTTCCTTACTGGTTTTTTTTATTATTTTAAGGAGCAAGAATTATTTGAGAAATTGTGATTTGCGCATTTTTAGCATTCTTTAACACTTTAAAACGTAATTTCATATTAGTTTATATATGTACGCCAATTTAGTATTGTAATAAATCTGCTCAATTCAATTATAGAAAAAGTTTCAGGCCCAATGTGAAAAATAATTTGAAAATAACGAACAATAGTCATTGTTTTAGTCCCTGTATAACAAAGTAAAACCAAGGCAGTTTCTGACTTCCTGATGGCCCCATCTTGTCTAGGGCTACAAAAAATTTGAAGAAGGGTTGGGGAACAACTAGATAAGACCCCAATAAAAAAATAAATAAAAAAATTTATCATATTCGAAAATACCACAAGAATGATTCCTCAAAATTTGATCCAAATGTTACAGCATTTTTATTCAAAAAAATTTACAAATGTACCAGGTTTTTGACTGTAGGGGTACAAAAATTATACAATTAATGTGTGGGTCCTATATAATTATAGCTTCCTATTTTAAATTGTTTTTAAATCATCTTAATTTTCCAGCCGTATTACCTGTAAATTGGCATTTCGATTTTTTTAATGGTTAGCATACACTATCACGGTGACGAACTAAATAAAATTTTTCCGAAATATTATAAATTTTCTGTAATAACCGGATATTACTACTCCCGTAACGATAAATGATTCCTGCATGTCCTCAGAGAACAGTTCAATTTTTACAAGGAACTTGAGATGATTTGTTTATTTTTTATTTGTAGCCTCTATAGTACGAAACAATGGGAAGAAGAACTCCAACGTAATGGTCATTTGTCATTGATCTTGTTTCCATCACTTCCCTTTTCCCTTACTTTTTAAGTGAATTATAAATTATTTTCTTTACAATTTTTTAACATTTCATTCTGTCTTTTTTTCATTCATTTATTTTATATTTTTTCTTCAATGTTTTCTCTTCCTTTTGAACTCGTTTTGATTTCCTTCCAACATGGCTAATAAGACAATTGGAAATTTATTGTCTTTTTGTTATTTTATTTGTTCGTCAGCATTTGTTGTTTCTGTTATTTATGTTTTTCTTCCTAAATAGTTTTCTTCCTTTCCTGATTTTCTTATTGATTGTCTTTTCTATTTCCATTGATTTTTATTTTTCATTTTCGATTAGTAATGGTTGTTAGGGGTTTTTACACCTTTGCCATACGTCCCCATTAACAATTTCCCTTTTTCTTCATTCAGCTTTGTTGGCTATTGCCAGTGGTTGTAATTGTTAAGAATGAATCGGTTATATTTGAGGATTTAACATCCGGTTTATCGTTTTTGTATTTGAATTACGTATTTCCTTATTTTATTCTATAGCGTGATCTTAAACTGTCATTTATTACCTCGAAAAAATAAAAAATGTAAAGTAATAAAAAATGACTTTATAATGTTATGGTATTAGTGATTCATCCAAAGAGGGTGAGAGAAATAACGAGAGAGATGAAAAATGATCGAAGAGTTTTTGTATTCTTAAAAACATCGAATACTCAAAAGAAGGATGTAGATTCTTGAGAATGATTGGTTGTTTTTGGTGAGAGGTTAGAAGGTTCTCGTCACCTCCGGTATGGGAGGAGATTAATAATATCGTATTATTTGAAAAAATATTTTGATACCAGTATGTAATGTGGGTTGATCCAGAAGAGAAAGAGTCAAAGAAATGAGGAATTAGTTGAGAAATACTCAAACTCTTTTTCGAGGATGTCTTCCGTTCATTTGTTTGTCTGTTGTAGGAATCCCAACATTTAAGATAGAGCATTTAAATTTTACACATACATTACTACTACTTCTAGGATATTTGTTATTGAAAATGGGATATGTAGGTCAACGTTTTGACATAGCCGCCAAAAAACTACACAAACCATTTGTAAATATGATACCGTGCACAGTTATGGACCAATCGTCATGAAATTTTGCATATAGCAAGGGTTCTGGCCATAGAATACCTCTATTGTTTTTGGTAATGATCTGTTAGTATTTAGGGAATAACATGGACCAAAAACTTTAGTTTTGTCTCTTTCTTTTTTTCTCTCTAGATGCTACAGTTATGACTCGAACACTACGAAATTTTACATGGGAAAGGGACCTGACCAAAGTATAATAACGACTGTTTTGATGAATATCGGTCAATATTTATAGTATCAAATGGACCCAGAAGTGTGTGTGAAAACTGATAAAGTTTGTATTCCGTGGCGCATATATTTACGCCTGAAGAACATAGACTGGAGAATTAGTTACTATAAGGGTGGAAATGTAGTGCTGATGGTTAGAAAAAATTGTCATGAGGTTCCGGTTATAATCAAAGTCGTCGCCTTTAAGGTTCGAGGATGGCCGGATGATATTCTGGGATGAAATTGACCGAAAACTTTTTTCTTTTTCTAGTCCCTCTAGGGCCACTATATTAAACCGAACATCACCGATTTTTATGCGGGGAAAGGGTTTGGCCAACTTTTTGATCGGTCAATATTTAGCTGGTCAAATAAGCCAGAATTTCTTTGTTGGTTAAAATAACAATATTTGAATTGATTTAAGATCATAATTCCGAAAAGATTCCAGGGTAAGAAAGAGGAGCTGTTGATCTCTAATAGGTCGGGAAGATGATCCGCAGAAACTTCGTGTTCAGTGGTAGTTGCAGAAAATTGTCAAATTGTTTTGACATAGCACTCATAGAATAGTCCTGACCCATATTATGTATTTTGGTGATCCTATGGTTCTTGGTATTTAAAAAACTTCTTCGCCGAAAAAAATCAATATCGAATCCATATAAAGCTCCGAGTCCGTTTTAGGTATTTTTATGGTGTTAAGCGCATTTTCCTATCGTTATACCCTGTACCAGGGTGTGGTGAATGGTAAAAAAAGATTATAGATAGTGTCCTATAAGGGCATTTTCCTATCGAAGTGATCATAATTTGGCATTTCACGAAACTTAACACACATCATTCTAGACCAAATTCAGTACACTATGTCAAATTTAGTGCAAATCGAAAGATATATAGGGACTTTGGTACATCATTTACATTGAATCGGACGAAAATATGTATGGAAGCTATATATAAATCTGAACCGATTTTCTCGAAACTTAACACACATCATTCTAAGCTCAATTCAATATGATATTTCAAATTTAGTGCAAATCGAAAGATATATATGATCTTTGGTACATCATTTATATCAAATCTGACGAAAATATATATGGGAGCTATATCTAAATCTGACCCGATTTTCACGAAACTTAACACACGTCATTCCCGACTTAATTCGGTATGCTGTGCCAAATTTCGTGCAAATCGAAAGATATATAGAAACTTTGGTGTACCACTTACATTAAATCGGACGAAAATATACATGGAAGCTATATCTAAATCTGAACCGATTTTCACGAAACTTACTACACATAATTCTAGACTTAATTCAGGACGCTGTGCCAAATTTCGTGCAAATCGAAAGATAAATACGGTCTTTGGTGCACCATTTTTATAAAATCTGACGAAAATATATATGGGAGCTATATCTAAATCTGAACCGATTTTCAGGAAATTTAACACACATCATTTCAGACCCAATTCAGTACACTATGCCAAATTTCATGCAAATCGAAAGGTATATAGGGACTTTGGTGCACCATTTACATTAAATCGGACGAAAATATATATGGGAGCTATATCTAAATCTGAACCGAATTTTCCCAATTTCAATGGAGTAATTCGTCCTTGGGGCAAATAAATGACCTATGCCAAATTTCATCCAATTCGGATCATAAATGCGACCTGCAATTTTGTTTACAATTTAACATGGACAGACAGACGGACGGACATGCATAAATCGACTTAAAAAGTGATTCTATGCATATTCTCAAAAGGAACCATGTGTCTATCTCGTTTCCTTTTGCCTGTTACTAACATATGCACAAAGACGTAATACCCTTTACCAGGGTGTGGTGAATGGTAAAAAAAAGATTATAGATAATGTCCTCTAAGACCAAAAATCGATATTCGTATGTTTTTATCGTCCTTTTCCTCTTTTATCCGATCCTTGCTGAGAAAACCAAAAAAAGTTGGATTCGTCTGAAATATTCACAATAAAAATCCCATTATGACAATCTCATATATTCGCTGAAAACTGACCTAGGTTTCTGCTTTTTTGAACCGGATTTCAGATAATAAAGAGATTTTTGTACCGGTATTCATTAATCGCTGTTAAAAAATCAGTTAAATTTTGTAGGGTATCGTATAATCGACCCGGTCTGACTTGGGTCCTTCACTAACAGATTTTTGCGGTTATTTTCATTCAAAATAAAATTATTTTGAATATTTTAAATAAAAATATGGCTTCTTCAGAATTATTTACTTATTCCTTTATTATAGAATTTTTTATATTTTTTAAATTTTTAAATAAAAATCTATTTCCAAATATCAAATTCCAGTAAATAATTAATTTATTTTCTCTACTTCACTCAAACAAAATTGAAAAGAAAAAAACTATAAATATCATCACACATTCAATAATAATTTATCAGACCATTAATATTATTCACTTCATATTTATTGACAAAATATAACCCTTTTTTGTGTCAAAGAAAATAAAAAATAAAATAGGGTTTCAATTTCAGGTTGTTGGGGTAGAAATCATAAACCAATGATTCAATCATTTCACTATAATTTTGAAGTGCTGCCAAAGTTAAAGGTGTTGTGACGAAATCGAATAACACACATTGAAGAGTGTTCCAACCGAACGGGTTGGGGGTGGATGGCCTACCTACCTGACAGTCTCACCAAGGGCAAATGAGCTAACAATATTAAGCAATATATTAAATGTCATAAATGTCACATTGTCATGACAGTTGTGAAACTAAATAAAATACAAAAAATGTCAGGAAAACAATATTCAAGCTCTTGTCACAAGAGTGTCCTCAATTAACGACAAAATGCCAAATGAATGAAACTGAAGAAGAGCAGGTGCTAGGCCATGTTGTGGGGGAAGGGGTGTGCTTGAAGTTTTATAAAAAGCATAAAATTGTCCTGGTTGTGAGTTGTTTTTTTTCGGTAGTTTTGTTAATAGTGAGAATTTCAACAAATGTTTTTATAAATAAGCCAAGGAAAACTTTTGCATGAATGTCTTCCAAGAAGACGTTTTGGTTATTTTTTTCATTTTTATTTCAATCATAACACTAACAGTACCACTTCCACATTACCATGGTAGTGTAAATGAGTCCAAAACAAGCCAAAAAGCAAAAAATGTAAAAGATAGGGAAGGACAGAAAAAAAGTAATTAATTTTAAGGCCATAACAATGAGCCATTCCCATAGACGAAATCCTTACAAAGCGGTCTTACAACAAAAACGAAATGTGTCATAAGCCTAAGATAGAAAGAGAATGCCACCAAAAAATCGCCCTCAAAACCAATTTACTAAAAACTACAGGCCCACCAGAAACACATTTCAATGCATACTCGCCGAAAACAATAACTCGACGGGATTCTAGCCGATAACCAATGTAAAATACTAACAACAAATTCATTCATAAATTTTAGCTATCGGTGTGAATGAATGAATGAATGTCTAGGAACACACAAATGCAAATTGTACGAAATTTACGCACACACACGCACAAGTACCCATCATATATTACCATCGTACATCCTTACTAACACCTTTTTTCCCTTTTGTCCAACAAAGCAACAATATCTTGTACTAAGTCATCCAATAAAGATTCGAAATAAATCGACATCTGATTACCGACTGCAAAATAACTGTGAAGCCAGACGTAGGTCGGCCGGACGATCGGCTAACTAGTCAGCAAGCCGTCGAGCTCTTGGGTGCTGGGCGTCTCTATTGTTTTATGCTTAGCTCAAGCTGTGCCTGCTAATCGGAAGTAGAGGTGGATAGAGGAAGTTAAATAAGTTTAAAAGTGTTCTACTAACCTGCTGGCGATATGTGTAAGGACACATGTATATGTGTGAATTTGGGTGTTAAATAAAATTTAAAGAGAATTTCAAAATGAAACCTCTTTTGATTTTGTGAGTGAAATTGTATATTTTCAGAACATTCTACTTAAAAGCACTCTGAAATCACTTCAAATTAAGAGGGATCTGGAACAGACAATATTTTAGGTCGGGGGAAAGAAATCCATTATTATTATTATTTGTAAATGGTTTAAAACAGATTTATGGTAGATTTTTAGCTCCATTTTCGACGACCGAAATGGAGCTAATGAATGCAATCTACGATACCAAAATTGCACATAATTGGAACCATAAACACCATTCACAATTTTAACCGCATGTACCGAATTTATCTATGTTCACTTCAACTTTTAACAACCTGTAACTCACAACTGAATGTACCAAACAAAAACCAGTAAGGAAAGTAGTAAAGTCGGACGGGGCCGACTATATGATACCCTTCACCACTATGGGTATATTAAACAGGACTATTAACATGAAATTGGATGAAATAAAATATGTGATATTTATCTAGATAGGAAGCTACCTAGGTCTTTCCATAAATATGTCATTCGTTTGTTACAATGGGACAAAAGTATGCAAATCGACCTCAAACAAATATATATATATATATATATAAGTCATCCGTTGGGCTATGTCTGTACTTCTAGAAAACGCAACTACGTTATTCTATGCTCAATCTGGCTAACATGAGGCGTTGGTTCCTTGGTGCGTCAATTACTGAAAATCAATCTATAATAAATTTCAACCGATTTTCACGAAACTTGGCACACATAATTCTGGACTAAATTTACATTAAATCGGACGAAAATATATATGGGAGCAATATCTAAACCTTGACCGGTTTTCACGAAACTTGACCGACATCACTTCAGGCTCAATTTAGTACGTTATGCCAAATTTAGGGCAAATCGAAGGATATATAGGGACTTTGGTGCACCATTTACATGAAATCGGGCGAAAATATATATGGGAGCTATATCTAAATCTGAACCAATTTCAATAGGGTTCGTCCTTGGGCCAAACAAATGAGGTATGCCAAATTTCATCCAAATCGGATTATAAATGCGACCTGTACTTTGTTTACAATTTAACATCAACAGACGGACAGACGGACGGACATGCATAAATCGACACAAAGTGATCCTATGCATATTCTCAAAAGGAACTATGGGTCTATCTCGTTTCCTTTTGCCTGTTACGAAATGTCAACCTTCCTACAAGCAAATGCGAAATGTCAACCTTCCAACAAGCACAAATCTGAAATTTTTTGACCGATACTTTACGAGAAATCTATCAGTACAGCCATATGTCAACCTAATATCATAACCATGACAGAATAATGTTGTAACATGGGACTTATCGGCCCACTCCTTCTATTACCTCCCCAACAAAGGGTAAACATTATGAAAACTTTTACATCTCATATGAAGCGAACAGAATTTCATCAAAGCTTTGAACATATTAATATGTTCACCATTCTTATTTATGCCGAAGTTGGGATCCGTCGGTCCACACCTTCTGGTATCTTCCACCCAATGTCAAGATATTTTGAATTTGTTAATTCAATATCAAGCGAATTGAATGTCCGTTTTGGTCCAAACATTGCAAATTTTAATATTTTACCAAACCATCATCCAATAAAAATAAAAAAGCCTGTTTTTAATTCTCTAGGCCTCCGCAGAACATAGGCTGAGGGTATACATATGTCGGCACTTACTTGTTGAACTTGATTTTAAGACAATAAACTTGATTTTTTATCGGTGTTAGTTAATCGATTAACCTATATGAATATTAAATGAATGTTATAGGAACGTCAGAAACAAAATTATCACGCTATAACTTAATAACTTGGACTTGGCGATACCAAATTGTTAACGCTCATCGATCAAGTTGAGTTTAGTGAGATTTGGGACGAATTTGAAAACCCCTTTTTACTATGGTGCAAAAATACTTATGGAGTTGCATGTATGTGTCAAATATGTTTCAGAAAATGTTCGTCTATCTGACTGCCCGTTGTTAAAAATAACTATCGACGGGAATAACCGATTTTGATCCAAACTTTGAATATCGTAATGTACATTTCAATCTTATATCGTGCACATTTCATCATTGAAAGCCATACCTCAGAACAACATTTACAAATCTTCTAAACAAATTCAAAAACGTTTTTATTAATTTCTCTTTCGAGATGAGCTACGGGATCGAAGTTACAATGAAAAGGAAAGCCCGAGAGACATTTTTCTAGCCAGCGAAAAGTGGAAATCCAAATGTCGCCCTTTTTGAAGAAATAAGGGGGGCAACACATAAGAAGACTACATGTTAAGTTGGCTTCTTTGTAAAACAATAAAGGAGAACGGAATCGAAATTTAAGTTTGACACTGATGGCCAACTTAACATGCCAGGCCTGAATCCTCATACATATGTGTCTCTCCCTTAAGGCTTCCTTTAATTCTTTAAAAGGACGACACTTTTCAAGTATAAAATCAATGGATTTATGAGAGAGCACTTTGTAAAGTCAAATATTTATGCTGACAAACATCACGCATTTCATTAGCCAATTATGAGCCGAAATGTTCGAACGAATAATCAAAACTAACTTTCTGTTTTCCCCAAGAACGAGCCGTACTGAAATTGGTGAAAATCCGTTCAGATATAGATATACGTCCCATATATATTTTCGCAGTAGTTTTTGACAATAGTTCACCCAATGTTTGTCGATTGAAATGCAATTTTGTACAGTTAACGCCAGATTGAGCCTTGTAAAAAATTTCCTCCAAATCGGTTCAGATTTAGATATAGCTCCATATATGCACTTCGGTCTCATTTTATGTAAATGATACTTAGGTTAGGTTTGGGGATGTGCAGTCACTTATGTGGCTGCAGCACTCTGAGACCGGTAAGGTCCGTTGTGATCATCCACAAGAAGAGATCTGTTGGGGAGAGAAGATTAATGAATTTAAGGAGAGTTGAGAATCATACATAATTAAATGGTGGAAGGAATAAAGGTTGTTTGTTCTAGGAGTCAAACAAAAGATGTGTTACATGTCAAGGTTGTATGTTCCTAACCACTTTATGCTTCTAATCATGCCGTAGATTAGAGCAGGTTCGGTTGTTGAGAAGAAGCTGAGACTCGGTAGAAAATGAGCAGCCACTAGTCTGTGCCGCCTGTAAGCCAGGCTGGGCAATGACACAGGAGACGCTCAATTGTCTCCGTTTCCTCCTCGTCAACGCAGAGTCTGCAGTAATCAATTGCATCAAGATCACATTTATTAGTAAAAACCCTGATGTTGCAGTGGCCAGTAATGACTCCTGTCATCACTCTAATTTCAGATTTGTTCAGGTTCAACAGTGAGTGCGTTCTTTTGGTAGACAGAGTCGGCCAAATGGATCTTGACACGTTGCCCTAGGTTCGTTGTGCCAAAGTTCACAGGCTCTTTCGCCAAAGAATGCCTCAAATTTCCGATAAAAAAGACATATGGGTGGTTTGGTTGAGTCATCAGTTTCTAGATCAGTGGATTGAGATCCTCGTCTAACTAGTTCGTGCGCTCTTTCATTACCCAAGATGTCACAATGTTCTGGTACCCATCACAGCTGATAGCTATAGGTTAGTTCTTCCAGAGCTGCTCTGCACTTGAGGACGGCTTCGGATTTGATGTAACAAGATTTGATGGCTTTAAGAGCCGCTTGACTATCCACAAAGATATTCACCGGTTCAACGACCTCTGCATCCAGACTTTTTATCAATTCCACTGCCTTCCAGATCTCGAAGATTTCAGCATGGAAAACACTACAGTTGCAATTCAGCTTGTAGGTCAACTCAAGGCCTAACCTTTCACAGTAGACGCCTGCCCCAGTACCTTCTTCCATCTTGGATCCGTCTGTATAGAAGGCCAGACCGTCCAGAGGAGGTTTACTTCGTTTCCAGTCGTCTCTACAAGGAATGACGACATATGCATCGTCAAATCTCAGGATTGGAGATACTTCAAACTCCCAAGTTTTTTCCGAAATCATCTAAAAATACCAAGAATTCCAACGCATTCCTGCCCAAATTTTTTCAGCGATGGAACAATATTTCTTTAAAAAGTATTTGAAATTGAAGTTCAAGAATTAGGCGACATTTGTGCGCCAATCGCCACGTATCGTATCATATAATTTAATTGTTCATATAGCTTTCATAAATAACTCTATTCGATTTCAAAAACTCTATTCGGTTCACAAAGACCCACCGTTTGTCTGAATAACACGACATTTTTCATATATTGCAGAATGGACTGTGAATACTATGAAATCGGTCCTGTCCGATCTTTGAACTTTATACACCGACATTTGGACAATCTTAAATTGGCTTCAATTATGCTTTGGACTTCCTTCACCGGCCTTTGGACCTTGATTCATATATTATAAGTTCAAAAATGCTGCCGGGATTAAAATCAATAGAAAGTTACCAACATACGGACTAAAATTTTTCATTCATGAAACCAAGACTGGAAAGAGTTTTGAAAATGCGCCGAAGCTATGGGAACGGAATACGCGGAAGACATTTCAGTATACAAACAGATTGAGGAGCAAACATTGGTCTCAATCCCTATAGATATATTAGCCTCTAGCAGAATATATCAGAAAAAAATTATTTGGAAACTCTAGGCTGGTGGTGGAGAATTGAATATGAATTGAGTAGAGGATTGACATATACGAGGATAACGTCCTGTAAAAGTTTATTTTATGGTTACTTGCCAGGGACTGTATTAACCGTATCACAATGCGGTTAGGTCTCTACACCATTTGCTGAATTATTTTTACTACAATGTATTTTTTCATATGTAATAATAATTGCTTAATTTTGACCAAAAGAATATATCCTATTTATTTTTTAAGAATCCCGATTTACCTAAAAGGATTATATGTAATGAAAAATTATTTTCCTGACTGACCAAATATGTTAAACAAATATAATCCTTAGAAAAATTAGTTTTTTCGTGGTTTAATAATATTTAAATATGCCCGTCTTATTTCACACATAGAACTTCCTTCTTCTTAAGAAGAAAGGAAAACAAAATTTCCTAATATTCCCATCTTAGGGTAGCAGTAACAAGAAAAGTCACAACTTAAGATTGACAAATTACAAAAACCTCAATTACAAAAATTCATATTTTTACTCACCCCCTTTTAAAAAAAACTCATATTTCGATTTGGGAGGTATTTCCCTAACCTCATTTATTAATAACCACATATGATTTTAATTTCGAGACGTTCGAATCCCAACCCCTAAAACTGGCAATACTCTGTCTGTCAAAATGGAACGGAACCTAACTACATTCTATTTAGTGGAAAGTTAATTATCCTTGAAATTGCATTCATCCTTTGCCCCGGCCAGGCACTGGAGGGTAATTTGGAATTTGGCAGCGCCTTAGTGTTAACACAAACGCGGAACATGTCTCGACAATTTAAATCTGTGCCGAATTAAAATTCAATGATATACAAAATACATTATCAGAAAAAAATCGAATAACAAAACAACCCCTCTTTAGATTACAATAACAACAAAAAGAGAACATACAGAAATATTCGCTGAAATGTGTCATTGAAGGTAGCGCAATTTGACAAATAGCATTGCCATATAATAGAGGCGTAAAAAATCAAATCAGAAGGCATCACATCCGAACATACATACAAGCATTTGCCAAAAAAAGAAACCCTTCAAAAGGATAAAAGGGATGTGTAAACAGCCGTAAGGCTAAACATCAGCTTGCCATCAGCTAACAATTGATCGTTAACACAGCCGCTCAACAGCCACAAATTCATTGCATGTACTCTTTCTCTCCTGCCCTCTCAACTGCTCTTAACGTTGAGTACAGAAGTACATACCTCACAATTAACCACTTTCGAGTGAATTGAAAATGTCCTACGATAGTCAAGGTGTTTGTGTGCACTCGGATAGATGGTATGTGCTGGTTAGTTCCGATGGGTACAGCAGCCGCCATTTCTAAAAAGAATTCGTCCGCCATAGACAAATTGATGCATCTGCATCATTTTTTGAAGGATGTAGTCCATGTGGCTAAAGAGTATTTAATGAGTGGCTTTTAGCACATTTAGCTCGTCTGTTTGTTAAGAACAGTGGTTTCAAGAGGTGAATTACGTCTTGTTATTAGATGGAATTAGTTATATAGAAAAAATCGAAATAAAATAGCTTCGCCTATGGGTCATATGCCGAGTAAGGTTGACCAATAATAAATCTGATAAGTTTTTGTTATTTGAATTTTGCTTTGTAAGGGCAGTGATCATTTGAAAGTAATTTTTAAGTGACTATTTATACTCTTTCGAGTCGAGCTTAATGATCTAAGTATTGCAGTGAAAAGAAAAGTCAGCTTTTCGTACGTTGTGCAAATATATGGGAACATTATCTAAATCTGATCCGATATCGAGGTAATCATACAAGGTTCGCCATATCAAATCAAATTTCCTCTCAATAGGATTGAACCTTGCGTGTTTGGTGTATAATTTACATCAAATCGGACGAATATATATATATATATATATATCGAAATAAGGACCCAGGTATAAAAATCACGGTGTCCAAGTCGGGAGGATATGGTTACCGCTGTACGATTATGTTTGACCTAATATTCTTAACAATCAATTATGAGACCTTTAATCGTAGAACACTTCACATTCATCCCAACATGGTGGGTGATCTGGTCTCATACGGCAGAGATGACTGAGATTATGGTTTCCGCGTCATATATGTTATAAACTTATTATTCGTCCCCCGTTAGAACCCCCTGCAGTAGGCAGGTTGGACGGAGGATGAATTCAATATCTACTGATTAGAATTCAGTAAGCGGTTGGATGCGACAATATTCTTCTCAAGATCCAAAATAAATACATACGATCTAGAATGAACAATTTCTGATTATATATATATATTGGAAGATCTATTGATAGTTCGCAGTGTCTAAATTCAATTAAGTAGTTTGGGGGATTACGGTATCATAATATTTAGAAGGGCTATACATAAATTTAGAGCTATATATAAATACTCCGAAGCCATTTCTGAAAAAATCGCTGTGAATGCACTTAGGATCAGGTTATGTCAAGAAAAGATATGATAGGAGAAAAGCCTTAATTTTGGCTTGGCCGAACTTGAAAGTAAAAATCGAACCCCACGTGGAACTATATTAAATTGAATGACATTGAGAAGTGTGGTTAAAACTTCCCATGACGTCTCCCATTGCGAGGAACTAAGTTATACTATTGAGACTTCTGAGGTAAGGAATAGAGGGGGGATATATGAAACATACCGAAAAGTGACCTATACCGACAATTGTACCAAGCGATTGTTGTAAGCCATAATACGAAATACCAATTTTATCAATTTTTAATGTGGATTTTTACTAAAAGCCCAAAACCCCAAATCGCAGCCCGATATTGATATCGCATGATAGCTTGTAACATGTGTATAAAATCCTCAATGTACGGCAATTTACATGGGCTATAACTAAGAGTGATCAATATTCGCATGGGAATTACCCCACATTTGGCCCGCATTTATGCCTAGCTCCTATATAAAAATACCTACAGGTTCATTCTAGAACCTTTCAGCGAATTCGATTGAAAAGAGCACTCAAGAATCCCAAATTATCGATAATTGGGAGTACCCTTAAATGGGGACCACCAGGAAAAGTGGACCGAAAAGAGAGCTATCAGGAAAAGTTACCCATAATTTAGAATTTTTAGTGAAGAAATTTAGTACCAAAAAGAACCCATCCTACCAAATTTCGAATTCGGTTGAAAAGAGCGCCCAAGAACCCCAATATATCGAAAATTGGGGGATACCCTTATATGGGAGCTCTGCTTAAATGCAGAAAAAGACAAATCTATGCTAAATGTTAGTGATCTATCTCAATTCGATTAGAGGCTGGAGTGATTGCAACAGACAGACAAGAATATATATACTTTTGGGGTCGGAAATAATTATTTCGATGAATTACAAACGGAAAACCGAAGTTAATATACCCTCCATACTATGGTAGAGGGCATGAAAATAAGAACTATGTCCCTCCAACGATTATGAACCCAAAAATTGTTTAAAACCCGAGAGACTCTACATATATATCAAGTCTAACAAAAATATGCTGCAAATCTGTATATACTGGCGACAATATCATTGTGTGCAAACGTTGGGCTGTATAGTGGACAGGGACCTTCTCTAGGGTTCGAGCCCCTCCGATATTATTATTATTCATAAAAAAATTTATTTAGCAAGCGGGCGTCCCCGAAATGAAACTCTGTGTACGTGCCTGATGCCGAATGAAGGCCCAGGAGGAGCGGACCCCTTCCGAAATTATTTATGTTCATACAAAATGTTTGTTTTAGCAATGAAAATTCTGTGTACGAGCTTGGTCTTCTATTATTCGTATTTTTTCAGACAAATTATAGTGTGTGTGTGTTGTACCACTCTCAATTGACTTCCTACATTGCTCAAGCGGATCAGTCGTCATATGACCATTTTTCTACTTTCAAGACCAATTTCATTGGATTTGACTCGTCCGATAATAAAATAAAACAATCAATTTTATTTTATTATCAGACACCTACGCATAGATCCATGATTTACGACATGTAATGACTACAAAAACGTCACGAGTCTTTTGTGTCCTATTGATACCCCCTATACCAAAAATTTAGGTATTTTGTGTTTTTGGCAATATTTTTAGCCGAATTGTTTGTAATTTAGTGTTTGGGATTCACATGCGATAGAAAATCTTTCCACTAACAATAATCAATAATATAGGGTTGTCTTCAAATAGGCTTTAAATATCGTTATCTCCCAATTTTCTGTATTTTGCAGAGTTTGAGCACGACTATTGTTATATGTTTTGATAGAAAATCCTATGATAGAAAAATTAGGAGGATTGGTCCATGTTTCGGATTAGGCCCTATATAGCGGTACCTCATAATTCGATATTTTGGACAAGTTTTCCAACAGAATATGCTCAAATTTTATGTTTAATTCTCAGTGTGTGTCAAATCTTCAAAGTAAGTATTATAAATATTGGTCCAAGTTTTTCTATTGGCCTCATAAAATGGTGTACTGAATTTTACGTATTTTGAGGATTTCAGACGTACTTCTCATTGGGATGAAAAAATTCATATTAAAAATTTTAAATATCGGTCGATTGTTATAGGTTTTTAATGGTCCTTGGAGCATTTCCCAAAATACATTTCCACTTATGTTTGAGTGACTATATTTTAGCAAAACACAGTGATTGTAATTTTAAATTCCGTTACCTTTTTATGTAAAAAAGTTCTTTGCAGAACTATTTCAGTAAAAGTTCCAGTTTCTACATAGCACCCATACAAAGATCCCCCTTGTTCACCTGGTGTGTTCAAGGACCTTGACCAATATTCTGATCTGAATTTTTGTAGTTGTTATTTCGTTTTCACATGGCAGCAATTTACCCTGACATATATCCATATAAAAGTCCCGACCGATTTTACGTATTTTGAATATCCAGTTCCTGGTGGGGGGTATAACAACTACGATCCAGATTTTTTTTGCAATAAAGGGAGAGGCTTTAGCCAACGTGAATAGTTGCTATCAACCACACAAACATATATTTGCGTTCGGACACTTTTCTACTTGTAACCACTGTTCACAATGGGGTTTAGAAAGGAAATCTTAGTTTGTTCATATAATTTTTATCTTTCGAAGAAAAGGCATTGACATTGTCCAGCCTACCATTTTATTATGCTATTGCCCTTAACTCCTCTATCCGGTATATTCATTCATTTCGAATTTCTCTTCAGAACATTCCCCCCGACTTTTTCTATTACAAACAATATCAATTGTTTTCAAATTTGTTGCGCGGAAATGATTTTCTATTTCCAATATCTCTACTTTTTCTCTCATAAACGAATTCCGGCAAATGTAAGGAGAATTGTATAACATTTGTCAATGGCTTTTAAAAGATTTTCGAAATAACATTTGCTATTTCCTTTTCCAAATACTAACCATACCTAACTACAAGACAGTGAAGAACATCTTGTTGTTCTTCAAATAAGATTGGTCCTTAAAATCAATTTAATTCTTTGAATTCTTTGCATTTCACATTGACTTATGGCCAACACTTACATTCACACACACACATTTTTATAGGGAACTATTCAATTTCGCCACACATTTTGCAGTCACCTATTGGACTCATCATTTGGCCATCTTGTGTCTCCAGTGGCGTGATTGTTGTCCTTTTTTGTGATTGTCTTTGCCTTTTGATGTTTGGTTTGTAAATGTTGTAGGTTTCGTTGTTGTTGGTTTTGTCAAACATTGATCTTGACTTGCAAACAAATTCAGAAGTTGTTTGGGTTTTGTTGTCGGCTTCAATGTGAATTTTTGAACAAAAGTGTAGTTTGCTGGTCTTTTACCGGAAGTAAATTATTTTGAATTATTAGAAGATCAATCATTTCTATTGCATAGAAGGAGAATTCGAGGAATTTTTCGTTTTCGTCGATGTTTGAATTACGCCGAGAGAATCTGGTTGTGGACATATATGTGGAAAATTATTTTTCAGTATGAAGAGAAAATTTCAGAGATTGGGAAACATTTGGTAGACATGAAATCAGTTTTACATTGTTCATCCTCTGTGAAATTGTGAAAGTCGATAGGAAAGTCTGTAGAAATTATTATGTATAGGGAAATTTACTTCCAGTCACTATTAATATAAAAAATAAGTGATGCCGCCGCGAAGAACTTTTTATAATCCCCACCATTTTGTGTGCATTTAAACTTCCTAAAATCAGTCAGGGCCATTTTATGGAGATTAATTTGTCTGCAAGTAGGTTGAAAAACTGGGGTAGAAACTTCAATATACCAATAATTAAGCGGGACTTTATCCCGAAATTTTAAATTACAGGAATTTTGGTTAGAAAAACTGCAAAAAAAATTATACCGACTTCGGTAGGAAATGAAATTTGGTAGGTACCGTTATATGTGTGCTAATTTAAAACGAGGATGGGGTCCTGACGAATATTTTATGGTGTTGCAAACGGAATGAAAAATGTTATATACACTCCTGTTTAAAACACACCTTCAATATTAAGACATGTTATGTTGGTATACAATGAAATGTCATTTCCTTAAATAAATGATCTGATGTTTATTCTGTTAATTATAGAAACTAGTTGCAGAACCATATTATTTACGTAAAAAAATGTCAATATAATCAATAATAAAATCGAAATGTAGCTATCCTATGTCCTCAAAGATTTCAGTGTCCGGAAATATTTCCAATGTGCAGTGTTGCCAAAACATGATTGAGAAAAAATGCTAGATTTTGTTGAAAAAAATGCTAAAAAGTGCTAAAAATTTTAGAAAAGTGCTAAAAAGTAATATAAAGATATTAACTTTTATTTTATAATTATATATTTATTTCCTTGAAAATTATGTATATACTTAAATACGAATAAGGAACTTGAAGTTAACAACTATGTTGTGGGTGTATTATAAGTGTTTGTGTTTCAACGTCACGAAATATTGGTCCTGGACTCACATTTTAGTATACGGATCATCATATCTAGACTAGCTGAGTCGATATGGATATGCGTGTATATCCATTAACATTTGTAAACAAAGTAACGTTCACAGCTATGAAACATTTGTCACGGTATTTTGCATATGCGGTTATGTCCAGTGAAGACACTTATTTTGTTCGGTAAAAGCATTTTATATGTTTTTCTGGTCTCTCTAGAGGACATAAAACTGTACATGGGGGAAACGCTAATGAATAAGCATATTGACCAAGACTTTTGTGTAAAAAATTTTTTGCAAATTTTCCATTTAATGCCGTATACATTTATTCTAGAAGGACAGAGACCGGTGTGGGAGCTATACGTAAATATATGCCACCAGACCACCAGCACTTCTATAAGAATACCTACATCTCCTCAATAAGATGACCTACAGTTCTATTCTATCACTAGATCAAAGCTATGCAATTTTGCATAAAGTTCCGGTTATAGGGTGATGTGCGGCATCTATAGGTTAAAGCAGATGAAATGAACCAAGAAGAGTATTTTTTTTGTCTAGATGCCACAACGAAAAGCATGACTGCTTTGATAGTAATCTGGCAGTAATTTCGTATTTTGGGTTCTGATTGAATGACACATATCCGTACCAAAAATTGTTAATATTGACCCAAGTTTCAATATTCGGTATTCGCAATTCTAGACATTTTGGGCACGTTTTTTCACCGAATTGGCTTATGGGTATTTTTGACACGTTTTCACATTTCCGTACTAATAATTTTAATATTGACCTCCGTTTAAGTGTAGCCCCCTTAGTATGGCACTAGGGTTTGGGATCGGGAATTCCCGTCCCGGGTATTCCCGGGATTTCCCGATTTTTTTGACATCGATATTCCCGGGATTTCCCGATAGTATTTCCCGGGAAAACGGGAAATTGTATTTCTAAATAAATATTAACACGGAATTAAAAATTTCAATCCAACCAATACGACGGATGATTTGTTATCGATAATACAACAACTATAAGGGGAGATTTTTATGTGTGTAAAGGTGGAAGATGCTCATTTTAAACCCGATTTATATAATTGACAGGTTCGAAATTCGGAAAATGCTTGAAGAAAAACTGCTGAAACCCACGTTGTAGCAACTGTTTCAGATAGGGCGAACGTCATGAGGAAATTTATTCTGAATGTCCTATTGAAGGGTTATTTTGCTGGAATCATGCCATTCATTTAAATTATTGTTGATGCTGTCTTGAAAACATTGTAAGACCAACAAACTTCCATCGGCCATTCAATTCCACAGATATTACAAAAAGAAATAAGCGACCGACATGACATAACATTTGTATCTAACATTTTTAAGAGACCCATATAGTTTTGGGAATACGGATATGCCAAAAAAGACGCAAAAGTGTATACAAAAGATATTTAGGTTGTCAATGAAGAGGAATCTGGTCATCTAGTTGTGATGAAGATACTCCAAAGGTATACATGTTTTGAAATTAAATTCAAATGGTTGTAAAGTCAACCCTTAAAAGATCAAAACCTTGTCACAGTTGTTTTTTTTAAGATATAAGCATTATATAAAGTGACTAAAAGTCCATAAAATGTGGGAGAATATTTGCAATTGCTGGACATTTTGACATCAACATAAGAAAGAGTATATCAAGCAACCTGTTAGATGCACAAATTAAAAATTCTTTAAATGTTTGTTAATGTGTACAAATAGTTCTTGTTTTGCCAAAAACATACTGAAATACTTTTATTTGAAAATGAATTCTTAATTATTTCTTTTTAAGGGCTATTGTACAATGACATAGAACGTCAATTTTAATTATTTAATTAATATAAAATCATTCCTACCCTTTTTATTTTAATTATAAAGGCTGTGAAAAGTCCCGGGAATTCCCGGGTACCCGGGAATGAAAATTTTGAATTCCCGATTCCCGGGAATGAAAAAAAGTCGGGAATTTTTTTGATATTTTGAGAATTTTGGACACGGTTTTCAACGCTATTGGCTGTAATTTGGTATTTTGCATTCTCAAAACGATAATTTTTTTGGAGTAATACTAAATTTTTTTTAAAAATTCTGGAACAAATTAAAAATGCTAAAAAAAGTGCTAGGTGCTAGATCAATTTTTTTGGTGCTAAACGAGTTTGAAAAGTGCTAAATCTAGCACTAAAAGTGCTAAATTGGCAACACTGACTGTGTTTATCAGCTACGTCGATTATATAACCACGTTTATACTTAGCATAGAAATTCTGGAAAAAAGGACATATACTCGGACGTGTTATAGCTTGATACAAATCACATACACTTTATTCATTATTGTCATGTATATGTCAGATCGAACTGTTAGAAACCCATTCTAAAAAAAATCCTCAACTTACTCTTCTCCACAAACTGTGCACTTGCATCTCCAGCTTTAAGTCAATTTGTCAAAAAGATTGCATCTATTTCTGTACAATTAAAAAAATCAGATTACTTCAATTTTGACCTAATCCGCCTGCCCCATCATTGAATTTGATACCACCGCTTCAAATATATATGTCACTGTGAGAAGATAATGCTCTTCAATGAAAATTGAAACTCAGGTGACTTAACATCTTTGTTTTAAGCCGTGAGTTTGTGAGTACGTGTGTGTCCAATCGAATCGAAAGAGAGGATTAAGTGGAGATTTGTCTACAAATTGTATTTCGGTGCAGCAATCTATGTCATTATGATTCCAGATGATGACGGTGATGACCTATCTGTTGTGTTTCTTCCTTTTGCTGGAGGGGGAGAGATCTTTGTTTTTTTTCTAATGTTGTTTGACAACTATCTCTCATGGCTGCTGATATTTGTAATATTAATGGTGGTTGGGGAGATCCCGATTTGTATTTGTATGTCACCGTGTTTTTTCTTGTCCGTTTGTCTGTTTGTTTGTTACCTCAAACTGGTTGCATCTCTATCCCGTTGCGTTTAACGTTTGACAAACGGACGAAACTTGTTGTGTGTGTGTCTCTCGCCTGCCTCCTTTTTGTGGATCATGTTTTTTTTGTCTAGTTATTCTACTTCTTCTTTTTCCACTTGTGGGGCCTTACCTAATTTTTTGTAAAGATGTTGTTATTCTTGGGGATTTCTTTTTTAACCATATTTAGTCAAAAGGCAAATAGAGGAGAATAGGCCATGTTTACATTTTGAATCTCTGTGGACGTTAGAGAACAGGTCTCAGGTTGCACATTGGCAGGGAATTTGTTTCGTTGTTAAATGTTGTGGGAATTTGAGAAGAAAAATAACTACTTCGAAATAGACAGATCATTTAGGTGGTCGTTTATTTTGATTGTTGGCTATTATTACCTCATTTGTTCATCATACCGCCACATGAGTACGTGCACATATCATGATCATCATTGTTCATAAATATGTGAATTGTATTATATGGGGAAGAAAAAGGGTTTCTCATCAGCATCGTCATTCAACGAAGGTTGTTAAGGATTGTACAGGTAGAAGAGAATATTAATTAGAAATTTTTTGTAGAGAAAAAAATCTGTCTGAAGTGTTTCTCAAATAAAAACAACGAAATATGTTAATCTACGTTCATTAGGTTTAATTGCTGACTGCTATTTATATATAACTATTGACAAAATATTACAATAAAAATAAATATTAAAATATTCTGAAATCTGTAATTTTGTGAATCTCAGAATTATAGAATGGGGAAACCCCATCCATAACGCCTAAATATTGTGTTATACGGCGCCATCTAACATTTCCCCTGAAAAGTTTTTAGGTACGACCATGTGTTGTGTTGTATACAGTGACTTAAAATAGAAATTTACCATACAAAATGGAATTAGCTCGTGCTAATTCCATCTACGAGCGATCATTTTTCACTTTTGTAGAATTTTTACGAAGACTATCCGTCTTCTCTGTGTAGAATACCTCAGACGTTTCTTCTCACAATTTGAAAATGGGTGTTGCAGGGACGATTCTAAGGAATTTTGAAAGTTCTTATCTACATAAAGGTTATTTAGGAGGTGTAGAAGAGCTCTAAATTTTTTTGTGAACACCCAAAACGTGAATTTGATGGGTCAGATCTGTACGACTTGGCACAAGGCTATCTTTAAGGCTAGATAATGCTATTGAAATATTCAAACCCAATTTGTTGAGAGCTGTCTTTATTGGAGTGGAAAAAGTGCTCCCCCATTTGGTTTGAAGACATGAAAAAGCTCCTTTTAAAATAAGTACAAAAAGTGTCAGACGGTGTTGCCGACAGATATATACCCTCAGCCTATGGTGTGCAAAGATCTTCGGAAATACACACTGATTTTTATACCCTTCACCACACTGTGGTACAGGGTATTATGTCTTTGTGCATATGTTTGTAACAGGCAAAAGGAAACGAGATAGACACATGGTTCCTTTTGAGAATATGCATAGAATCACTTTTTAAGTCGATTTAAGCATGTCCGTCCGTCTGTCTGTCTGTCCATGTATTTTTGTGAGCAAAGTACAGGTCGCATTTATGATCCGAATTGGATGAAATTTGGCACAGCTCATTTGTTTGGCCCAAGGACGAACCCTATTGAAATTGGGAAAAATCGGTTCAGATTTAGATATAGCTCCCATATATATTTTCGTCCGATTTAATGTAAATGGTGTACCAAAGTCCCTATATATCTTTCGATTTGGACGAAATTTGGTATAACGTACTGAATTGGGCCTAGAGTGATGTCTGCCAAATTTCGTGAAAATCGTTCCAGATTTAGATATAGCTCCCATATAAAGTTTCGTCCGATTTACTGTAAATGGTGTACCAAAGTCCCTATATATCTTTCGATTTGCACGAAATTTGGTACAACGTCCTGAATTGGGCCTAGAGTGATTTCTGCCAAATTTCGTGAAAATCGGTCAAGATTTAGATATAGCTCCCATATATAGTTTCGTCCGATTTCATGTAAATGGTGCACCAAAATCCCTATATATCCTTCGATTTGCACGAAATTTGGCACAACGTACTGAATTGAGCCTGGAGTGGTGTCTGTCAAGTTTCGTGAAAATCGGTCCAGATTTAGATATAGCTCCCATATATAGTTTCGTCCGATTTCATGTAAATTGTGCACCAAAGTCCCTATATATCTTTCGATTTGCACGAAATTTGGCATAACGTACTGAATTGAGCCTGGAGTGATGTCTGCCAAGTTTCGTGAATATTGGTCCAGATCTGGATATAGCTCTCATATATAGTTTCGTCCGATTTCATGTACATGGTGCACCAAAGTCCCTATATACCTTTCGATATGCACGAAATTTGACATAACGTACTGACTTGAGCCTAGAATGATGTCTGCCAAGTTTTGAGAAAACCGGTATAGATTTAGATATAGCTCCCATATATAGTTTCGTCCGATTTCATGTAAATGGTGCACCAAATTTCGATTTCGATTTGCACGAAATTTGGCATAACGTACTGAATTGAGCCTAGACTGATGTCTGCCAAGTTTCGTAAAAATCGGTCCAGATTTTGATATAGCGCCGATATATAGTTTTGTCCGATTTCATGTAAATGATGCCCCAAAGTCCCTATATATCTTTCGATTTGCACGAAACTTGGTATAACGTACTGAATTGAGCCTAGAGTGATGCCTGCCAAGTTTCGAGAAAATCGGTCCAGATTTAGATATAGCGCCCATATATAGTTTCGTCCGATTTCATGTAAATGGTGCCCCAAAGTCCCTATATATCTTTCGATTTGCACGAAATTTGGCATAACGTATTGAATTAAGCCTAGAGTGATGCCTGCCAAGTTTCGAGAAAATCGGTCCAGATTTTGATATAGCGCCCATATATAGTTTCGTCCGATTTCATGTAAATGGTGCCCTAAAGTCCCTATATATCTTTCGATTTGCACGAAATTTGGCATAACGTACTGAAATGAGCCTAGACTGATGTCTGCCAAGTTTCGTAAAAATCGGTCCAGATTTAGATATAGCTCCCATATATAGTTTCGTCCGATTTCATGTAAATTGTGCACCAAAGTCCCTATATATCTTTCGATTTGCACGAAATTTGGCATAACGTACTGAATTGAGCCTGGAGTGATGTCTGCCAAATTTCGTGAAAATCGGTCCAGATTTAGATATAGCTCCCATATATAGTTTCGTCCGATTTCCTATAAATGGTGCACTAAAATCCCTATATATATTTCGATTTGCACGAAATTTGGCATAACCTACTGAATTGAGCCTAGAGTGATGTCTGCCAAGTTTCATGAAAATCGGTCCAGATTTAGATATAGCTCCCATATATAGTTTCGTCCGATTTCATGTAAATTGTGCACCAAAGTCCCTATATATCTTTCGATTTGCACGAATTTTGGCATAACGTACTGAATTGAGCCTAGAATGATGTCTGGTATGTTTCGTGAAAATCGGTCCAGATTTAGATATAGCTCCCATATATATTTTCGTCCGATTTAATGTAAATGGTGCACCACATGTATCCTTCGATTGGCACAAATTTTGGCATAGCGTTCTGAATTGATGCTGGAATGATGTGTGCTGAGTTTCGTGAAAATCGATTCAGATCTAGATATATATTTTCGTCCGATTTAATCTAAATAATGTACCAAGTTCTTATGTTGCATAGCGTTTTTAATTTAATCCAGAATAATGTGTGCCAAGTTTAGTGAAAATCCGTTGAGATTTAGATATAGCTCCCCTATATTATAGATTGATTTTAAGTAATTGGCGCACCAAGGAACCAATATATGGCTGATAGGAACAAAACGTACTGAAATTAGTATAACCTAACCTGTGACAAGTTTCGTTGAAATCGGTTCATATTTAGATATAGTATCCATATATAAGTAAATTGTGCATCAAACTCCTAATATTTGTTAGATTGACATCAAATTTTGCACAACGTACAAAATTGAGCATAGAATAACGTAGTTGGGTTTTCTAGAAGTACAGACCTAGCTCAACGGATGAACTATTGACATTTGTTTGAAGTCGATTTACATACTTTTGTTCCATTGTAACAAACGAATGACATGTTTATGGATAGATCTAGATCTCTAAATATCACATATGTTATTTCATACAATTTCATGATAATAGTCCTGTTTAATATACCCATAGTGGTGAAGGGTATCATATAGTCGGCCCCGTCCGACTTTACTACTTTCCTTACTGGTTTTATTCGATTTATATAAAGTAAATCTTAATATATAAAAAAGCTTAGCGATAAGTGAGCTGAAGCTAGAAGCTTGAAATTTTGAGTGTGGGTTGTTGCTGGTGTGTATGCGTGAGATAAGGCTGGGTTTTTGGAAATTCGAACTAGAAGGACACGAAAAGTACTAAATATGGTAAACTTTGTATTAGGCAAATGTGAAGAGCTTGAATTTTAAAATTTGGAATGTCGATCACTGATGGAATGTTAGAAAGATGTTCAGAAAGGTTTTTGAAAATTCTACCCATATGTGTACTACCCATGTGTGTACTAAGTACTAAACTTTACTAAATTTAGTTCTATGTATTGAGCATATATAGCTAGAATCTTGAAATTTTATATGGAATTCAGATTGGGAAGTTGTGTTGATATATGGAAATGGTTTTAGAAATTCGAACTTATGTGTATGAAAAGTACTAAGTTGTACTAAATTTGGTACTATTTGCATTCAGTTCAGCATATAAAATAGAATCCTGAAAATAGGAACTAGGATTATTATTGCAGTACAGGATTGATGTATCTTTAAAAACTCGTACGTATGTATACGTATAAAAGTACTAAATGGTACTTAAAAGTTGGATTTAGGTACAATGGGGATTTAGGTGAGAGAGCTGGGAACGTAAAATTTCGAATAATGGATGCTGTTGGATAAATGGTACTATATTTGGTACAAATTGATTATATTTGAACGGATTGGGAACAAAAAGTACAAACAGGGCTGAAACCCAGAAATTTGGATTAACACTAGAACGCCGAAGGCGGTCATTTTGACCGCTTTCCAATTTCAAGTACAAAAGCAACTGTGCATTTAATGACACTTTTTTTTTAAATATGGTGACTTTTTGTACCTCATACAATTACGTTTATTATAAAAAAATTCACCAAATTTAAAAAAAGTGTCATTAAATGCACAGTTGCTTTTGTTCTTGAAATTGGAAAGCGGTCAAAATGACCGCCTTCGGCGTTCTAGTGTTAAAATTATTGTTGGAATTTATGTGTACCAAATGGTACTAAACTTGGTAACGGATAGGGCTGAGATCCTGACATTTTGAATTAATATTACTGCTGGAATGCAGGCTGAGGTATGGAGGTTTTTTTGAAAATTCGTAATTATTTGTACTAAATGGTACTAAATTTGGTACAGATTATATTTGCAATTAAAATTACTGTTAGAATACAGGATTGAGGTAGAGTTGGAAATTCTAACTTATAAGTACGAAAAGTACAAATGGTACTAAATATCGTAAATATGTTTTTTTTTGGAAATTCTAACTAGAAGAATTCGGAAATAAGAAATGCAAATTAAAGTTTATGTATATGAGGAATAATAAACATGACATTGGATGTAGGAATAGAGTTGGACTTATACAGTATTCACGATTTCCAGATAATATATTGTTTATTTGTTTTGTATTCTCTTTCCGTCTACGAAGTAGCGGGTACTTTGCTAATGGTTTTTATAAAAAAAAAAATTTGGAATTTAATGCTGATCAAATCGCTTATTCAATTAGCTTAAAATTGAATTTACAAATTTATAAAAAATTGACCTTTTTCAGGTACGTAACAGATGGAGAGGCCCGACGGGTTAAACCTTGGGGCTTGTTATAAGCTTGGTAAAATAATGATAAGGATTTATAACCATTGACAATTTTTGACCATTTGTGGGGGAGGTACCAGAAGGAGTGGACCAATGGATCCCATCTTGGGACTAGATATAGGTTCGGTAAAGATAATAGGATGTACAAAGTTTAGTTCAAATCGGATAGTCTGTTCGCATGATATTATAAAATTAATTGATTGCACAATTTTGACCATTTTGTGGGGGAGGTGCCAGAAGGAGTGGACCGACTGGACTGGAAGAAATATTACAATGTGCAAAGTTTGAATGAAATCGATTATTCCCTTAGAGAGATATTGTGCGCATCAGCCCGCCAGACAGACGGACGGACGAACATTTGTAAACCGACTCCAATTTTTTTTTTTTTAACGGATTTGGTCCAAAGAAACATGGTGTCTAAAAAGAATATTTCCATTATTAGCCATAAAGCTGAGACTATAAAAACCAATATTCGGATTTTAATTATTAGATCAGATATATGTACAGTAGCTCTCGTAGACCACAATTATCGCTATTCAGTTGGAACCAAGAGGTATCCATTCCAATGTGTTGGAAAATTTCGAAAAGTTATCAGATCTAGTCATAATGTCTTGACTGCCTAGAGGTTAATAGACTGTTTTTTGCATTGGTATCTGATCTAGAAATCATAAAGCATTGAAGTGACAATGTTCCATTCAACACGTTTTATTGAAAGAGTACAATCTTTTAGTTCAATTTTGTTCATTTCCTTTTTGTGAAGACAATTGTTTATGAAAATTATGTGAGTATAGCGTGATGAAGAACAGCTCGTTTTTAGTATGTTGTAAGCGAATCTTTCTTTCTGTTAATCTACTGAACTAGAATGAACTATATATAGGATGACCTAGTTCACATGCTCTATTTAGTGAATCGTTCAATCGGACTAGTCCATTCGTGAGATAACCAACTAGGTGCTATACTGCTGCGATGAAATGTTCTCCAAGAACAGAATTTACATTGTCTGATATCTCTGACATGATTGGATTGGGAAATCCTGCCGATAGGACAATAATAAGATAATAAGGATAATCTTGCCAATATTAATAATGTAATAAGAAATAGTGCAGTTTCAATATTTTGAGCAGCGTCATGGCAAGGTCAACTCTATGCAGTAACATTTCTAGTTACCATTTGAAAACAATTCCAAGAATCTCAGCAAAGATTTTTGGTGGCGAAAACGATTCTGCATGTAGTGCAGTACGATGATCTGGTTGTTTTCTTAATAAGTGTAAAGTGATATTTAAACTTAATAAAAGTCATACCACGATTTTTTTACATCTCAGAATCTTCTTGGAATATTTTGATTTTAATACACACGAACTAAAGTTGCCCAAAAGGGCACAATTGGATTTAAATTAATTACTTTGGAATTCAAAAAAGCGAAACAATTATCCTCCCAAGTAAATGTCATTCAAAATCAAGGCAACATTTATGATTTATTTTTCTTATTTTCCCAGCTGACACAATACAGTTTGCTGAAGCAATAAAATATTTTAAGCCTACTTAAAATGACTTTTTAATTAATAAAAATAATATTTTCATTTACTGCAGACTGTGATTTATATTTTTAATTATGTCAAATGGTATCTTTCTGCAAAACTTTCAACCAAGCATTTGAAAAGAAAAAAACCAGCAAGAACGAATGACGACGACAGGCTCATCACTCAATTAATGACAATAACGAGAAAAAAACGTCCTTTCATGAACAGTTGTTGTCGTCTTTGCTGTCTTTGTTGCAGGGAAGTGAAGTGATTAAATTGAAAATACGACAGCGATTATCTCTTACTAAGTTAATTTCTTCTTTCGGGTCAGGTCATTATGGGGAAAACAACAAACTATCCATTTTTGGTAGAAGATTAATTACTTAAAAATTAACTTTTTTGGGGAAGGAGGATTTAAGTCGAAGGATTCTTGTACTTAAAATGTTGGCAGCAAACTCAATAAGAAAAAGAAACAAGGTAAATGCATTTAAGTTATTCTGCTTCTGACCCTCATTCTTAAGTAAATTGGCAAATTCCATAAGAAATTGGAGAACAAAAAAAAAATCGGAACATGAACACAAGAAACGTACCTATTATGCGCATTTAAATGAATCACACATTTTTCACTTTAAAAATTCCTTGGCGAAACTTCCTCTTCCAAAACACAACCTCCCTGCAGCACTTTCATTAGATTATCGTGTGAATGGCGAAGTTCTTCGTTGCGAAATGAAAATGAAATGAATTAAATATGAAAATGCAGTAGTGAAATTGCAAAATTCTTGTGTTGTAGGACATCTGCAGCAACAAGGATTCTGCAGGTTTTTTTTTCTTTTTCGACTTCTTAAATATTTCATTAAAATGTGTAATGGTGCACAATTATCCACACATGAGTACAGGGGCTTTAGAACACCACCAAACAAGAATGTCCTTGAAGATTGTGGTGATTACTTATATATATTATGATTGTGTGTGTTTGGGGCTGCCTGTTTTATTGAAATTCATTTGTATGTCTTGAGGCAAAAATTGTTCTAATTTTTTTCTTCTCTCTCTCTCTCTCTCTTTCACTTTTGTAATGAGCCTCTTTGTTAACCTTGATTTCCCTTATTTTTATTATTATCATTGCACACGTTTAATGCAGTTGTGTGCGGTGGCATATTTAAATACTTACAACAATACTTCATTGTAAATTTAGAAAATGAAAGTGATCCTTTTGTGTAAAACACTTACCTGAAATTAGAAAGAAAGAAAAAATGAATAATTAGTACATTTCTTAATAACTTCGTTTTAAGAAATAAAAAGGAGTATAATTTTAAATTAGGGTATTCTTTGAAGGACATTTAAGGATATAATCAAAGTAACTAACAATATTTTGAAAATGTGGCAATTTAAAAGTATCACTTTTGATAAATCAAGAGCTAAAACCCATAAAGAAGAGCGCTGACGGGTCCACATTCGGACTTGAATCGGGCATTTCATTTGCCCCATTATGGATTTATAAATATTGAAAATTTCGACCCTTTGTGGAGGAGGTAGGAGTGGAGGAGTGGATCTAGGTTGGGTAAAGATAATATGCTGTGCAAAGGTTGGTTGAAATCGGATAGTCAGTTTTTTTTTGTTTTGCATAATTTGGATCATTTTGTGGGGGAGATACCAGAAGGAGTTGACCAATATTCCCCATCTTCGAACTTCAAATGTGGAAGAAATATTACGATGTACAAAGGTGTGCACCAGCCGGTCAGGAAGACAGACGGACGGACGGATGGACATTTGTAAATTGTCTCCAAATTGTCTAAAACGGATTTGGCCCAATGAAACGTGGGGTCTAAAACGAATATTTAAATGAGGTATATTTTTGCACTATCAAAGTGTATATACTTTTATTAGCCAAGGCTGGTGAGGGTTTGGATACTTCCCTTTCTTGGTCCGGGCTTCCACATTTGAGTTTCTATGTCGAAGTGTGGAGCCAATTCTGTAAGATTGTCGTTAAAGTACACCACAGTATCGACGGAAGATCGTACGGAAACTTTCTCCTCGATAACTATAAGTGGGATGAGACCTAGCGACGTCCAACTCTACATTGAGATTGTTATTATATATCTAGATCCAACGCAAGATGCCTATCTTTGGAGTTAGGCATCTTGCGTTGGAATTCATTGGATAATGGATAATGTTCTTGCATTGTGACCGTCGGCAATCGTAGTGACTCTGTTATTATATAAAAATGTCCGGTGCGAATACCTATTGGCGCTCACAATGCCAAATTTCAAATTGAGACCTAATGACTATATGCACTGTTAGCTAAACATCAAGTCAAAAGACCTGTCGGCACTCTTGACTACTAACTCTACGTTAAGATCTTACTTGTATTTAATGTAAACCTCCAATATGAGAGATCAATCAGTGGTTTCAAACTTCAAACTAAGATGCAACAGCCCTCTCTCTTGGTGTGGGTGAGCCGGTTCAAACCACCAATTACATTTGGATAGCAAGGAAATCAGTCTTAGCTCAAAACAGGACTACTCTACTAGGTGTCTACTAGAAGGTCTTGCAATATTCCGTTCCATCTATTCGGTATAACCTAACCAAAATCTTAATTTTAGGCTTGGAAATAAATTATTTCATTTCAGTATTACCGTTCACCCGTTTATAGTCAGATCCTTATTTCGAGATAAATACAATAGCTAGCACAAAAAATGCAACGGCGAGTACAAGTGTGGTAATTTCAAAATTATTTTTACTTTTGTAAAGAAAAATGTGTGTTACTATCTAATATCCTGAAGGGCTTAATTACAGCCACTACGATGAGACCCTCTAATATACTAAGAATTGGGTACTACCTTTGCTCAGTTCATTGTTTTATAAAACATCTATTTAGGGAAACATCTATTGGGAAAGTATGGCATTGCCCACATAGTGATGAGACAGGGAAAACTATAGCATCGGATCTCGCCACTGATCCTCACCAGTTTCCTATTTTTTTTATTTATGTTATTTTTTTTCAAAAACATTTTTATACATAAATATCAATTTTTAACAAATCAAAGTATTTACGCTACCAGGGATACCTTCTCACCCTGCCTTACCCCTTGGTGGACAATGCCATATTTTCCCAACTAATATATGGGCAATATTGCTAATTTTTTAACATAGCTGAAGCGGAGGTTCACTCCTTTATAACTCGGGAATTACTTAAGTATATGAAAAAAGTTAATAGTTTTGGGTTAAAAAATGTGTAAAAACAGGTTGAGGCGAACCAGTTTTTTTTATGTTCTCTATCGATTTGTGATTAAGCCACTCATTTCACTGTCTTCGTGTCAAAGTAAAACTATCATTTTTCAAAATTTTTTACTGTATCTACCTTTAAATGTTGCTGACATTTTGAAGCTCAATCTTGAGTGTTTTTTGAATTTTACTTCTAGCTTTAATACGCATACAGGAATTTCTAAAAATCGATTATAAGATTATTGTAGTCGCGAATCTGCGTAATTTTATATATATTTTGTGTGTAGTATGCACAGCTTCAGAGTAATACTCATCCGAAGTTGAAAATTTTGTGCGATCAAATTTCTAAAAAACCTATTTTCGGGTCAAATTTGTAGATGTGTCCACTGAATGATACGGGTACCCGCGATCAGTAAGGTTTTTTAGGTTTCGGATGATATAAAATCTTCTTCGTGAAAATCCATCAATTAGATCGGCGGGAACTGGCCTTCCAAAAACACGAAATTTGGAAAAAAAAATGTTTTTGAAAATATCGCGGATTTAATTGTATTTTCTGTGGATCATTTCTGCTACAATAAATGACCTCATACGGATTTTGATCGTTTTCGAAAAGAGAACTTTAAAAACTTCAGCCGAAAGAGAGATGTACCCAATTTATCTCAAAAATAGTGTGCGGTGGCACATCCATGGTTATGGACCACATTGAAATCGGTATAGATCGATGTATTTTTTTAGGGTGCACACCGAAGTCGGATGCGCGTTAATGACATATGTACTTCAATGCAACATGTAGCACTTCTTAGTCAAATGAAATTTCGCAAAATATATATGGATTGGAAGATAAACTTCAGTACTTCCTGGAAACCGAATGCGCATCAAATGATTTTGACAATTACGCGATTTGGACGCAATTTAAAATGTATATTCCATAATATTATTTTATTTTAAGATTTATTCATACTTCATAATATTCATATTTCATAATATTATTTTATTTTAAGATTTATTCTATAACCCCAAGATTTATCGGAAGGGTCTTGATATAATCCACAAGGCGTATACTTATACACAAAAAGTGATTATTTTTATATATGAAAAATTTTCAGCGAAATTCGGGTAAAATAGAAGAATAACCCCAACATTTTTTTTTCTGAAATTTCTTGTATAAAATTAAAAAATAAATATGATGACATTATTTCTTCGAACCAAAAACAAATATTTTTCAAATACTAAAAATATCATTTGTTTCATTGTGGTATTTAGATTATGTAGATATTTTGAAATTAATTTTTAGGATCATACGTGTCATTACTATAATGAAAATATTAACGTAATCTCCTATATTTTTATTATTTTTCTCACATTTCGCGAAGATGTGCAACTTTTTCGTGATGATTATTATATATTCATATCGTAAAATAACGAAGGAAGATATATATGAACGTTTTTGGTCAATTTAATAAAACGCGTAATTTTAAGATGTTTCCTTACGCCCTAAATTAAAACCTCTATAACTTTTGCGCGCATCAACCAAATATTTGATCGCGAACGGTTTCGGAGTCGGAACATTTTTCTCTATATGTGTACCAAAAATCATTGATGTACCACGAAAACAAAAAAGCCGATATTTTGAAAATTGAATATTAAAAAATTGGCAATATTGCCATATATTTATATATTTTTATAAAGCAATGAACTGAGATTTCGCCTAACTATTTTCCAATAACAATATGATAATAATTTTTATACAAATCCGAAATACATAGACACCGATCCGCACTCATAACAAAATTTTTCAAAATAATAAGCTAGGAGTAAAAATTGCGAATATTTGTAATCAAACATGGTTTTATTACCTTTCGAAGTATTCTCTAACATATTTTTTCATGTGCTCAAATCTATTGTCGAAGCAATTGGTCCACCCTTCGATTGATACAAGTCATAAACTAGGATTTTGAACACTTCACCAGGCACACTTTCATCCCTTTCCTTTTTTAAAAGCCGATGCAATCCAAAATGTTTTGCTCCTATTAATCTATGAACCTAATTAATTACATACTTCAATAAAAATGGGCGTTATTTGTTTACAATAGAAGCCTATTAAATTTTCCTTGTAAAACAATACAATTAAAAGAAAACATAAAATTAATTAATGATTACACTCCCACATATTTATTACAAAGGTTCTATGGAAATTCAATGAAGTCAAGTCAATAAAAATGACCTGCCAGAGAACCACTCCATTGTATTGCATAATATGTTGCAATAAATGTATTTGTATCTTCCTCAAAAGATGACCCCGAAGCATTAATGATTATTCTTAATGTGTGTGTGTACGTGTGTTTGTTACAGCATCATCAACTTCCTACATTTGAATGCATTGTCTGTCTGTGAAGATGTTTTTCTTTCCGCCTTTAAAAGTAATTTAAAGTAAATGAGCAGCGCCTACTTGATATGAAAATATCATTAGAATGGAAATAAAAACAACAACAAAAAAAGAAACTCATCTTTATGGCCAGTGGGGTTTCCCGATTAGATGAGTTCTGTGTTAAATTTGTTTCCTTCTTCTATTTGATCTTCTTGCGTTCAGTTCATTATTTTTACCAGCCATACAAAAAGTTCAAAATTAACCGCACAAAATGCATTTAAATCCCGCTTCTTCATGTGTAATTACAGATCAGAGAGCCGAAATGCACAAACACACACACGGACACACACTCAATTTATGGAATGAACATGGGTGGTAAATCATCAACTAGAAATCTAACTCACTGACCGCCCGGCCGATTGCCTCGACTCACAGCTCACACATCATGTCTAAAAGAACTACTTTATGGTCATATACCAATTATAACTGCTGTTGTTCTTGCAACTTCTGCCATACTCGCCGCCGCATACTGACTACTCTGCCTAACTGACGAACTATTACCACCATGACCAAGAGAATCTTCCCGTTTGTTGGGTTTCTTTCTTTTTTGTTGGGGCTTCATCGTCATCATCACCATCGTCATTCGACGACAACTTCATAAATCATTTTCTTTCGTTTCGTTTTCCTTTATTCTGAACGTGCATTCGCATGCACAGCGCACACTACGCACACTGGAAGTAAATTACAAATGGCCATTAAATACCGCTGCTGCTCCCAGAGACCATGAATACAAAATAAATAACTAAGAAATAAACAAACAGAAAGGCCGAAAAAATAAGAATATTACGCTAAAGTTCAGGCCCACAGAGAGTTGTAAAGAATCAAACCAAAACGAACCGTACCGAACGATACTAGACAAAGAGTAGCCAAACAATCGGCCATTCAGGCAAATTGTCAATTAGTCGAATAGTCACCAAGCAACCAAATGACGGACGGACAGAACGGAAGGCATGCCGGCCGGTTGGTGGAGTTGGCTAGAAAAGCTTATTACAGCAGGTGCTGCTGTAAGTTGGCCACAGTGTCATAAACACAAATTCAGGTGAAATGAAAATTCCCATTGGGATGGTGAAGAGAACAAAAGCACTTTTGAAGTTGGGAGCCGCGGAATTTAAAACTTTGAATTTAGTGAAATATTTACGAATTAATATCACTAAGTAAGTATAGCAGTAAAGACGGACGGGGCCGACCATATGATACCCTACACAACTATCACTGAACTTCAACTTTTCATTAGAGGTCAACAGCTCCTATGTCTTAACCTGACATCTTTTCCGAATTAATTTTGCTCGGAGTGAATATTTACCCCATAAAATTAATTTTTTTGCCTGGGCAATATTTCGTCATATTGGTATTCTCTTGCCCGATTAGAGGTTAACAGCACCTCTTCCCCATACTGACATATTTTCCGAATATTACGAGTATTCAGTACAGCTATTGTACAGATTCCCTTCACCGTGGGTTGTGTTGTGATGTTCGGTTTTCATTTGTGGTCTATATATCGACTTGAAAATAACACAAAAAATTAAGTTTTCGGTCCACTTCATTCCAAAATTATTATCTGATCATCACCGAAAATTATAGGCGTTGTACTCCGCTGCGCTATAGTTCCGCGCTCTTGAGTGATAATGGGTTACTAAATAATATACGGATACGGAGATACCTGTAAATATTTAGGTGTAACTCCCACATCCGAGCACATACAAGAATATAATTGGTATCAATTTAAAGGTCAACCATATATCCTCTTGGATATAATATCAACTTCTCGGGTCTATGTCATTCAGGGGTAAATATATACGCTATAGAATACAAATTTTGTCATTTTTCACACAAAAGTCAGGGTCCATTTGACACGCTAAATATTGACCAATCTTTATCAAAACAGGCACGCTTATTCTTTGGCTCGATCCCATTCTCCATGCAAAATTTCACGATGTTCGGGCCATTATTGCGGCCTCTGGAGCGACCAGAAAAACCGACAAAAATGTAGTATTTGGTCCATTTCATCCCTTTAATATTAACCGATGTTTCCCAAACAACAATAGGAGTCTTCATTGGCCAGAACCCATCCTACATGCAAAATTTCGTGAAGATTGGTCCATAACTGTGTATCGTGTTTACAAATTATAATGGACGGACGGACGGACACACATGTCTAGATCGACTCAGCTAGTCGAGATATGACGATCGGTATACTTAAAGGTGGGTCTAGGACCAATATTTCGCGGCGTTACAAACTTTTGGGGCTGCACAAAGCTATAATACCCTGACAACATAGTTGTGTAGGGTATAATGACAACATAGTTGTGTAGGGTATAATGACAACATAGTTGTGTAGGGTATAAATACTAAATATATAGGGACCTTCTTTGGTCCTAACCGAATGTTCGTGGAGATTGGTTTATTACTGTGGTCTGTATAGTTTTTACACATTATAGTGAACTGACAGACAGACACACATGTCTAGATCGACTCAGCTAGTTGAGATATGATGATCGGCGTACAAAAGGGCGGTCTAGGACCATTATTTCGCGGCGTTACAAACTCTTGAGGCCACATAAGACCCGACGCATATTTCCTATGGCGAATTCAGTCGTTTTTATACCCTCATTCGATCATATCGTTCATTACTCGGATTTTATCGACATTTTCGACGACCGGTCTACCTGTGCGAGGTGTATCTTTAACATCAAAAATTCTTGAACGGAAGCTATGAAACCAAAATTGCACATAATTGACTATTACAGTATCGGAACTATAAACACCATTCATAACTTTAGCCGATTGGCTTGCATTTTCGCCTTGTCAAAGAAAAACTGTCAAATGTGCCGAATTTTCTCTTTGTTCACTTCCATTTTTAGCACCCTGTAATTCACAACTGAATGCACCAAACAAAATATTTTTTTACCGCGAAGTGGCAACCATCAAGGAGCATAAATCTGAAATTTGTTGATCTATACTTTACAAGAAATCTATCATTTGCGATCAGAATAAAATTCTAGGTCGATTTAGGTATGTCCGTCTGGTGAAATGTTGCACATAGTCCATGTTTGGGTATAGCTCGCATGTACCGCACCACAATCGGATCGAATACCTAAAATAAGATTAGTCACAATATGTGAAATTATGATAACACACGGAGACTTATGGGATAGCGGAACACTAGCGAACATGCCCCCTGGTAACTCTTGATACACAGATGTCTCCCAGCTAGTTAAGAAGTCTGTAATGGGATTTTTCATTGAAGAAACGAAATCCAAAATTTCACTTCGCCTACCAGACCACAATACTATCCTACTGGTGGAGGTTCAGGTTATAACGGAGTGTCTGAACTGGGTTAGTGCAAACTCTGGTCTGAATATAATAAATATAATTATATATATAATATATACTAAATATAATGCAAATACACTCGCCAGAAGTGCCATCGAGCGACCTACATTAGAAGTAAACAACGCCAAACCTTCCAAAGCAACGGAAATCCACAAAATTATTTGGAATAGCGAGGGGCTAGAAAAAAGAAATAAACAAATGAAGAACGTGTGGAGAAAACAGCGAAACGTTGGTATACTGAATATTTCAATATTCCCCTGCCCAGACTTTTCAAGCTTTTGAAGTTAATTTGTAGGAAATGACACTCTTCGCGAAATAATCGACCCAAGAGGGTGTGAATGGAAAAGACTGAAGAACCTCACAAATAAAACATAATTCCTAGAAAATTTAGGGAAACCAAATCTAAAAGTAACCTCTTCCAACCTACTTTCTTTTGAAGAACGGACCAATAAGATGTGTTACCCACCCCTCTTCACAACCTAACCTACCTAGAGAACTTCCTCATTCTTTTCCATTTACATCCCCCTTTGGACGGTTAGTTCGTGCATAGCCTCGTTTCTCAAGAATTGGGTTCGAAGGCTTGTAAAAGCTGGGCACGTGCTGCTTTCCTTGCACCGCATTTTGTTTAAATGTGTCTGCAGGCTGATGTCCGGTGAGAATACCTACCAGCGTATCAATGTCGCTTATGCTCGCCGACTAATCTGTTCACTTCTAGTGCCGGATCCTTGATTCTGGGGAAAGTAGTGTTAGCACGACGAAGCTCACAACCTTCATTTAGTAATACCGCTGGGAAGTTAGGTCTCAATACTGGTATAGGTCCCGTATGTACATAACGAGCGGCTGCAGCTGTAATGATGGCCCAAAAAATCCACAGAGCCCACACAAAAAGTTGCCGGTATTAGAAAATAACAAATGAAAAGAGTTTTGAAATTTTGCACCAATCGCCATATCGCTCCAATTTGTAGGGTACTTTCCATTTTTTTTTTTTTTTTTTTTGCAAATCTTACTACCCTATATTTACCCGATTGTTCCACCCCATGGGAGGGTATGTGTTTTTATGTCCAGCTTATTTTGCTTTGTCACAAAAAGGAGAATCGGGATCTGAAAACAGTATGTCAGACTCTCTTTGCAATATAGCGACAAAGATTTGCAAAAAGTGCATTTGGTTTTCACTTTTCGAAAATGGAGATTAAAAATTGTCACTCTGTTCACGGAAAAAAATCAATACAACTACTTATGCCCTTTAAATTAACCATTTTAAGGCCAATTTTCCATATGTTGAACTTCATATTTGCGAAAACATAAACTTCGTCGTTTAATCAGAATCGGAACAACGAAGCATGGTATAAGTTTCAGAAATGTATAAGAAAGCGAAACCACGCTACCTATGAAACAAAATTTCTGGTTTGTGGAATCATAAGAACTTCATATCCCGGAAGTGTAAAGTTCCACCAAAAGGCCTGACAATTCACTAAGAAGGGACATAGGATTTTCTAAGATTTTCCTATATTTTCAACTAATTTCAAATTATTAGCTTAATTTTCCTATTAACCACTGTTTCTTTTTCTGTTTAATAGAGTTGTAGTGTGACCCAAGAATATGTGATAGCTGAAAACATCCTCCATATGTAGAAGCTTACTCAATGCTCAAATAGAAAATATAACGCAAACGGTGGTCACGGTCTCTTTCACCTAAACAAAGATGCAACAACAAAAACTAAATGAAGAAAAGCAAAAAAAATATAAACCAAAACATCGAAAACAGGGCCAAAAAGAAACAAATACACAGTCAGTGGTCCGCTACGGTCCAGTCCATCCGTTGTAATATGGATGCAGCGTCCGCAGCAGTACCAGCAACAAAATTGCCGCAATGGTGTGATATGAGGCACACCATACACGTCATGGGAGTAAAATGGAACACAGCGAGCGAGCGAGCGAGGTAGGCAAGGTAAGCAAGCAGCAGCAAGTGAGCAATTAGTACAAAGATACAACAATGAATCTATGTGTGTATGTATGTACGAATATGATATGGTTGTAAGCAGAAAAGAAAAACTGAAAAACCAATAATATTCCTAGGCCTCTTCTGGGGTATACCCCAGAGTTGGTTGGTATTGAACCTGTCAAGACACCTGCCGTTTGCAACAAAAATATTGACGGGCTGACCCCTACCAGGAAAGAGAAAAACTAAAGTCCAACAATACTGTTGGGTATGTATGAAAGGCAGGAAGGTAAAGACAGAGAAACAGAGAGAGAGAGAACAAATATTAAAGACAGCAAAACAAAAACTATAACAAAGGCGCAAAAACTGGCTAATGAGTATGGACCAAATTACAACAGATGTTTCCAAGTCTGGAAGTTTTATGTAGAGTAGGGTTATATAAATGATATACATACAAATGAATACAAACATATGTATGTGTGTGTGTGCACATTGGCAATTATGTACGCAAGGAATTCCACAAGGAATGTCGGATAAGTTCAGTACTGACCCCCTTCTTATTCTTCAGCGCATATTGCCAACAACCAGCCAACCAACATTCCTGCGTTAAAAGCCAGTCCGGAACGGAGGAAGGAAGAATGTGGCCTGAATGTGGAGTTCGTTCGTGAGCGTGAGTCTTTTGTCCGACACGTCGTAAATAAACTTCAATTAAATCCAAAGTAAATAAAGTGTTAACTCATTGCAATGCCTATAGGCCCATTATGAATTATACGGACATAAAAATAACAAAAACAACAACAACAGCAGCGCGGCATACTGCAGAGTAAATATTTAAGGAGTTATTTATGAACATCATAAAGAGACAGGGCAAAAAAATGGATATATATATTTTTAACCGGTCGGTCACATTTTGTGTTGTTGTTGTATTTGCCGACGAATGAGGAACAAGGTTAAATGGTCACTTTTAAACCCTCCACGGCAAACATTCATTCAACGTTCGTTCTTTCGTTCGTTCATCAAGATGACAAATATTTGCATTGTCCTTGGAATGAAAATTCATTTTCCAAAAAATGTTTGTGCAAAACACATTCACTCACACACACACAAACATAAATGCAGAACTAAACTAAACGCAAAATATTTGTGGTGTTTAAAGTGATGTTCAGAGGAGGGAGTACTGGACAAAAACAGAAGACATATTCAGAATGCTAGCTAGGTAGGTTGTCGGTCGGTCGGACGGTCACATACACACAACCACTCAACCAAGGTGTTAATATTTGAGTATTAGTATCGTATGTCAAGGTTGCTTGTACTTGTCATGACCATGAAAAAGTTCATATTCTACTCGTACATACATCTGTACACTGAAGGTATATTTGTTGTGACATGTTTATACTTCAGAACACGAAGAAGGCAAAGTTGATGCCGGAGAAATAAACTAAAAAAAATTCAACATATAAAAAATAAAATCCACATTTCGGAAACGTAGAAACTTGGATATGTAAACCAAAAAACCTATGTAACAGCTGAATATCACCATTATATTAGATCCCATATTTATCAGGTAAAATTTTAACATCTGTGCAACCACCTTATCTTGCGGAAGAAAACCCCCGTAAAGTCGGGGTCTACTTACGGGCCTACTATACGATGCCCTTCACCACTTTTGGTATATTCTACATATATATACTAAAAATTTCAAGTCAATGTTCCCTCGAAGGGGGAAAAATAACATAACATAAAGTATGAAGAAAATATATATGGGGGCTATATCTAAATCTGAAACGAAAATTAGCACATGCCATTCTATACTTCATTCAGTACGCTATTTCAAATTTGCTGCAAATCGAATGATATATAGGGACTTTGGAGCACCATTTACATTAAATCGGACAAAAATTTATATATGGAAGCTATATCTAAATCTAAACTGATTTTCACGAAGCTAAACACACGTCAGTCTAGACTTAATTTAGTACGTTGTGCCAAATTTCACGAAACTTAACACACATCACTCTAGACTTCAATCAGTACGCTATGTCAAATTTCGGGCAAGTCCAAGAATATATGGGACTTTGGTGTACCATTTTCATAAAATTGGACGCTATTTCAGTACGCTATGCCTAATTCAGTGCAAATCGAAGTTTGGTGCACCATTTACATAAAATCATAATTATAGACTTAATTCAGTACGCCATGCCAAATTTCGTGGAAATCGATAGATATATAGAGACTTTGGTAAATCATTTATATTAAATGGGACGAAAATATTTATGGGGACTATATCTAAATCTGAACCGATTTTTTCCCAATAAATCGACTCGGAAAGTGCATATTCTCAAAAGGAGCTATGTGTCTATCTCGTTTATTTTATTCTGAAAAGAATCGGAAAACCAGTTGGCTTTTTGCAAAAGCTAATATTAATTGGAATTCGACTCAGTGGAGAAATATTATGCCTTCGGATGAAGTTTAATACTTAAGGCTTAGACACAAACAAATTTGTGTTAAGAAGGCCTAAAAATGAAAGGCTCAAGCCACGGTATTGCAAGGGTACTGGCAAGCATGGAGGTGGGTCAATAAAGGTATTGGGCTGCTTTTCATTTTATGGTGTTCGATCTATTTACGAGATTTATGAAGTAATGGATCGGATTGAAAATATACCGCTAAAGAAAATATATCGTTGTTTGGGTGTTTCGGCTAGACAACAACCTCAAACATGCACCGACCGAAATATGTCAAAGTTTGTTTGCTGGAGTAAAAAATCAGGTTTTTATTATGGCCAGCAAAATCATTAGATCTTCACCCTATTTTGAAGATCTTATTTGGAAAGGGCCGTTGTCGCGAAATTTTAAAACGTAGATGTCCACTTTTATCCGTTGCATTTATCTTGTGGTATTATTCGGACTGTTGACATGTAGAAATTGTAAAAATTATATGTTGATTTAGTTAGTCCGACTGTTGAAATTGCGAAACTGTTCCCAACATATTTATGTTTTTTAAAGGTCCTAGATGCATTTCCCACCGAAGTACCTACAAACTTTAAATTTTAACTCCCCAATCGCCCATTCCTGGGGGGAACATTTTTAAATAGGCCCATAAAACGGTGTCTTCAATTTTTAATTATTTTAAATATTTGATTAGAGAAACTTTTTTGTATACCGAATGGTATTGGCTTATATGGCATATCTGCATGATATTGGTTTGGTATTTCATTTAAGAACCCGTTTTCATATTTCTGGCTCTTGGACTATGTTGTTGGGGTATTATAGCTTTGTATGGGCCAAGAGTTTGTAACACCGCGAAATATCATATGTTGACTAGCTGAGCCGATCTAGACATGTGTCCGTCCATCTGTCTATTATAATTAGTAAACACGATACTGACCACTGATATGGACCAATCGTCACGCAATTTTGCATGTAGGACTGGTTCAGGCCAAAGAATACCCTCTTTATTTTTGTCGGTTTTCCGATCGCTTTACAGGCCGAACACAACGAAATTTTTCACAGAGGAAGAGTACAGACCATAGAACAAGCATGACTGTTTTGATGAAAATAGGTCAATATTTATGGGTTCAAATGGACCCAGACTTTTGTGTGAAAAATTACATAATTTGTATTCTACGGCGTTTAGTCTTACCATTATATTAGACATAAATTTCGAGCTGATGGCTAGAAAATTTTGCAAAAGTTCCCGGTTATGGTCAGAGATCAGATAATATTTTGGGCATGCAATGGACCGAAAACGTTACTTTTGTTTGGTTGTCTAGTTGCTCTAGACGTCACAATTAGAAGCCGAACCTAACAAATTTAGGCGATCTGATCTGAATGGCTGTCATGATAACGAACGAACAATATTTAGCGGGTAAATGATCCGAAAGTTTTTGTGTAAAATAACAATATTTAAATCTTATGGAGCATTTTTATTGTGGGAAACATGATGCCGCCGAGAAGCAGTTACCTTCTAATTGGTCAAAAGAGTGCAAATATTGCCCAAACTCAGAATATAGATCAGTAGAAATTTAGAGATAAATGGTAGTTGTATAGGGCATCAAATGGTCGGCCCCGTCCGACTATAATGCTCAGCTGTTTTACAAATAACGTTTGTTTAAAATCAGTTTAATTTTCCATTTATCTTACCTGTAAATAAAGAAAAGAAAGAATAATTAATTTAAAGACTAGGGAAATTGATTAAGCCTCTATCTATAGAGAATAAAGGACGAGATAATTTTAAAATGCAATTGATATCAAAGTAAACCAGTAAGGAAAGTAGTAAAGTCGGACGGGGCCGACTATATGATACCCTTCACCACTATGGGTATATTAAACAGGACTATTAACATGAAATTGGATGAAATAAAATATGTGATATATATCTAAATGTGAATCAACCTAGATCTACGTAATTCTATGCTCAATTTTGTACATTCAGCAACATTTCAGACAATCTGACAAACATGAGGAGTTTGATGCACCATTTACTTCAAATCGTACGAAAATATATATGGAAGCTATGTCCAAATATGAACCGATTCCAACGAAACTTGTCACAGGTTAGGTTATACTAATTTCAGTGCATATCGAAAGATATATGTGGACTTTAGTACACCATTTACATGAAATTAGACGAGACTATACATGGGAGCTATATCTAAATCTGGACCGATTTGCACGAAACAAGGCAGGCATCACTCTAGGCTCAATTCAGTACGCTATGCCAAATTTCGTGCAAATCGAAAGATATATAGCGACTTTGATGCACCATTTACATGAAATCGGACGAACCTATATATGGCAGCTATATAGACATTTGGACCGATTTTCTAGAAACTCGGCAGACATCATTCTAGGCTCAATTCAGTACGTTATGCCAAATTTCGTGCAAATCGAAGGATATATAGGGTCTTTGGTGCACCATTTAAATCGGTTAAATATAAATATGGGAACTATATCTAAATCTGAACCGATTTTTCCCAATTTCAATAGGGTTCGTCCTTGGGCCGAACAAGTGACCTATGCCAAAGTTCATCCAATGCGGATCATAAATGCGACCTATACTTTGTTTACAATTTAACATGGATAGACAGACGGACGGACGGACATGCATAAATCGACTTAGAAAGTGATTCTATGCATATTCTCAAAAGGAACCATGTGTCTATCCCGTTTCCTTTTGCCTGTTACAAACTTATACACAAAGACATAATACCCTGTACCACAGTGTGGTGAAGGGTATAAATAGCGCCTCCGCGTCTTTAAGGTTCAAATCTATGAACGAGTTGATTGATGTAAGGTACAATATGCCGCACGAAAAGTACATGCTATAATCAAATCCTCCATCAACACTTTCGAATCAGATTGAATACCTCGAACAAGAATAGATACGCCTTGTGGATGTTTGATACTGAAAAGAGGCACGGGCGCCAACGGTATCTTGCATGAATGTCCTACGGCTTAGGGCTCTGGAAGCAAGGACGAGATTGGAATTCTTCAATGAAGAACCGAATCAGGAATTGAAATTTAACTTCGCCTTCAAGGTCACATTATCGTCCTTCAGGAGGTGGTTCAAGCTATAACTACTCGATATTACATGGTGCCATCAATATTATATTCTATAAAAAGTTGTTGTTATAATAAAATGTTAATCAAACATTATAAACCGTAAGATCTCTATCATTACAAGTTGTACAAAAATATTGTTATCAATCTAAATACCTAAACTACGAGTAAATACACAAAATATTCCATACATTGCTTCAGCATTCACAAAACTTCTAAATTACTTATTCTTCACACTTTCTTTACAACTTTTTTTGAAATCTTCTGAGAGAAAAATTATGCAGACTGTTTATTGATAAACTTCACCGGACACCATTAAATTAAACAGAGAATCAATAATCGATATCATCGCCGTCATTGAAAGCAAATACAATAAAAACAACAAAAACCTGTTAAAAGGAAAGACATACTGACACATACTTTCCGTTACAGCTGCAGCAGCAGCAGCAAGAACAATAACAACAACAATCAATTTCTTAACAATCCTAACAGAGATTACGCCAACGACGACAAGCATGTCCTTCGACAGGAACTTGAGCAAATTGTATACTTCTCACGTTACACGGTCGTCCGTGTAATGTCCCTCGTCTTCGTCGTCGTCCTCGTCATTTTGGCTGGCAACACCAGTCCAACATCTCCATCTCTTCAGCACGTAATTGATTTGAAGTTGAATTGCAAGTTAAGCAACGAAATTGTTTTAGTTTATTTTCGATTTTTTTTTCTTTCTTTCTTTCTTTCAAGGAAGTAACACCAAAAAGCGGAAGGCATGACAAAGAAGTAAGCAAAAAGAACACACAAAAACTTAAACGTGAGCTTCTTACAAGTAAGCAAAGCAAGCGCCAACACCAGCAGTACAACAGGAGGAAGTTGAAGGAAATCGCAACAGAACAAATTTCGAAAGGAAATGCCAAAGGAAGTTCCATCGAAGGAGAATGGTTAACACAAAAAATGTTATAAGTTGGTGGTCTTTTAAGAAAGGAGGAGAGCAGGGGGAGTAGAAGAGGGTATTATTTAATGAGGGCGTTAAATAAAACAATAATGTTCCGCTCTCTCTCCTGGGTGATCTAACGTTCCTCACATTCGAAGTTTTTTTTTCTTTTGTTCGATGTTCGATGACCATGGCGTTGGTAGTGCCATTGATAAACTGAAAACACACACATATACACATACACTTAATGATGATGCAAAATGTTTTATGATAAAATTTTAAACAATAAAAAAGGTTAATTTCATGTGCATTTTTAATGAAGTGAGGGAGTGGCAACGATGTCTGCCATTGATCGAACAACAACAAAACAAAAGCAGGCAACTAAATTCTGTTCGCTGGAAACAGCATAAAAGTGCTGAAGGTAAATGAAATCATAGAAAAACAGTTCCAACGTCAGAAATAAGAATACAAAACGGTTTTGTTACGCTTGGATGGAGTGGCATGCTCCAATACTAAATTACTGTGGATCATTCTTAGTTATTTTTTTATAATGGAGAGAGTAGAGAGATAATATGTTCTATAAAAAATATTGTGGATTATGTGCTCTATACAAAATAATGCCGATTTTCATCGAAAATATAATATTTCCTATGACCCAGCATCGGTAAAGTCGATGAAAGAAAAGGACAGTAAACACTGGTAAGGAGCCATCTTTTACGAAGGTAGCCACGAAACATTACAAAGACGACACCTCTACTACTCAATGATCGGTTAAAATAGTGTTTACGGCAATTTTAAACACATTTTGCAAGATGTGGACCGTATCGACTTGCCTAGCAGCAAGTTTAAGGGAGACCAAAGAAGGTAGCATTATCTCCTCACGGAAGACAAATAAATTCAATCTTCTAGCGAGTTCACAACAGAACTCATGCTCAAAGTCATTGGTCTAGAAAACAAAACACTGCTAGTGAAGAAGTGGGAAGTTACCCACATACAGGGAGTAGAACGAAGAAGAGATTCAGAATGACATGACTGGCTAAGATTAAGCCAGTCTTCTATGAAATTGTGAAGGAGAGGAAAGTCGCGAGTTCATATAAAGAGCATCCAAAAATTGAATGAGTTACAAAAATAGGTGGATAAAATTTTCTGCTTGTGTTCATTAAAAGCAAGTGACAAAAAATGTTGTAGGTCGGACCAAGATTTGGTATATCTCCCATAAAACGGGTCTTTAAAATGTCATATTTTGACGTACATATACAACCAAATTCAATGAACATATTTACATAGGTCTATAGAAAAATTTGCAAAAATAAAAAAGGGGAGCGGAGCAGTATAGTCGGACGGGGCCGACCATACGATACCCTACACAACTACCACGGAACACAAATTTTCTGCGGATGTTTATTCCGAGCCTGGGCAATATTTCGTGATATTTGCACCCTCTTGCCCGATTAGAGGTAAACAGCACCTCTTCCTCACACTGACATATTTTTCGAATATTACGAGTATTCAGTACAGCCATTGTCCAGATTCCCTTCACCGTGGGTTGTGTTGTGATGTTCGGCTTACATTTGTGAAATAACGCAAAATATGTTTTCGGTCCACTTCATTCCAAAATTATTATCTGACCATCACCGAAAATTATAGGCGTTGTCCTTGACCATACATGGAACCTCATGGAACATTTCAAAGCGATCAGCGCTATAGTTCCGCTCTCTAGAGTGATAATGGGTTACTAAATAATATACGAATACGGAGAGCACATACACACAATACAACAATATAATTGGTCTTAATTTAAAGTCAACCACTCCTCTTGGATATAATATCAACTTCTCGGGCCTATGACCTTCAGGGTAAATCAATACGCTATAGAATACAAATTTTGTCATTTTTCACACAAAAGTCGGGGTCCATTTGACCCACTAAATATTGACCGATCTGTATCGAAACAGGCATGCTTATTCTTTGGCCCGATCCCCTTCTCCATGTAAAATTTCACAATGTTCGGGCCATTATTGCGGCCTCTGGAGCGAGCAGAAAAACGACAAAAATTTAGTATTTGGTCCATTTCATTTCCTAAATATTAATCGATCTTTCCCAAAATCAATAGGGGTCTTCATTGGCCAGAACCCATCCTGCATGCAAAATTTCGTGAAGATTGGTCCATAACTATGGCCTGTATCGTGTTTACAAATTATAATGGACAGACGGACGGACGGACACATGTCTAGATCGACTCAGCTAGTCGAGATATGACGATCGGTATACTTAAAGGTGGATCTAGGACCAATATTTCGCGGCGTTACAAACTCTTGGGGCTGCACAAAGCTATAGCTAGAATATATAGCTGTAGGGTATAAAAAGGTAAATCGGACCAAGAATTGCAATGGGTCTTGAAAAATTCGCTTTTTTGGCCTATAAAAAAGTTAATATTAAGACAAGTTCTATTAAAATTGGCAGTTTACTTCTAATTTGGACGAAGACAGTAATTTAGCTGTTGGTCCACTTTCCCTTGTACTGTCCACCTCCCATACAAAGGACCTTGAAAGAGATAAACTCACTAATACGTTATTTTTAATTAATAAAAAATATTTGATATACAGTTGAGAAAAATAAAATAGCACCAGCAAGTAAGCTATTCTTTTTGTTGAAAAATACCTTTAAAATGAAGGAACGTTTCATGGACAGAGGAAAGTAAGATTTTGATGTATGGGGAAAAAGGTTCTCGAGCATTTGTCAGACGACAACTGAATGCAGAATATGATCCAAAATATATGATCAAAACGATTAAACATGTAAGAAACAGAAAATAATTGATCTCGTATCATTTTCTTATTTTTAACTCGACATTTACATTTTGGTGCTATTATTTCTCTCGCTCGAAATGTTAATTTTCTTTTTATCCTTTTTATACAGATTATATACATTTTTTCTTTCAAATATACATTCCAAAGTTCTTCAAACTTACAGCCTGTTTTTGTAAAATTCCAAACGAACGAATTCGAGTGACTTACGACCAAACTCCTTGGTTTTGAAAAATATGTCATTTATTTTTGTTTTGAATCAGAAAACTTTTATAAACATAAATAAAGGTTTGGTCGTAAGTCACTCGAATTCGTTCGTTTGGAATTTTACAAAAACAGGCTGTTAAAAAAGTCGATACACCTTTCTAAGTACTGCTTGTAGTTGTAGTGCTATTTTATTTTTCTACTATTTTATTTAGTCACTGCATACACTATTTTATTTAGTCACTGCATACATCACTGATTTATCATTCATCAGATTTCAGAACATACAACTGCAGTGCAATTCTGTAAGTTCTTTCAATGTTACCGACAAATATCGTTAACTAGCATATGCCGAGCATAATTAAAATTTTAGTACCATTTAGTACCTATGTTTTCTTATAGTACGTTTTTCCAAAACTACCTCCATATCTCAACACTACACACCAATTCTGGACGCAACAGAAATCTTGGTAAATGTGGTATCATTTATTACCCTTTGTACTCTTGTTATACTTATATCCAAAAAAAATCCAAATTTCAAGTATAGGTTCAACCAACCAACCCCAAATTTAGTACCAGTTAGTACACAGTAATATAAATTTCCATAACTACATACCTTAAAAATCATAAGTACAAATTTCCGAAATATCCCACATACCGCCATCTTAATTCAAAATAGCATACCGGTTCGCCTAAAACCAATTTGTATGTAATATTGTACTATTTAGTACACATAAGTACAAATTCTCGTTATACCTACATCATGCAATCCAATGAAAATCTTATTATCGAATTTGAGGATTAAAACTCTATAGCGTCACTCTAAATCCAAATTGTACCAAATTTAGTACCATTTAGTACACAATTATAGACATTTCCAAAGCCTCCTACATACCCCAATCCAATACCCAACAGTGAGTGGGCTCGCCTCAAATTTAAATAGTACAAAAATTAGTACACTTAAGTACGAATTTTCAAAATTACACACATACAACAATTCTACATTCCAAAAGTAATCATAATTTCAAATATCAGGATTCCAGCTATGTTGGTTCACCTAAATACAAATTGTATCAATTTTAGTAACCATAAGTACAAATTTCCCAAAACAGTCTACATCATACAATCCAATAGAAATCTTATTTCTCAATTTCAAGATTTCGGTTTAACCTATTGTACCAAATTTAGTACACATAAGTACGAATTTCCGAAATTATTTACACATTCCAAACATTTAGTATTCCAGCTCTATCGGTTCACCTAAATCGAAATTGTATCAAATTTAGTACTTTTCTTACACATTAGTACAACTATCTACATATCCCAATCCTACATCCCATCAGGAATCCTCCAAATTTCAAGATTTCCAGAGTTGGAAAATTCGTTCTTGATAATCGATAACGCTCAAATACACAAGCGACATGACATAAAAAAATTTATCGAAACTAAAATATGCAACCTTAAATTCTTACCGCCTTATTCTCCAATGCTAAATCCAATCGAAAATGCATTTTCAAAAATAAAATTATGTGCAAGAGCTGACCTGTGTGACGTTTCAATGGAACATAACATTGTTGATGTAATCGAGCGAAGTATTCAAAAGCTTACTCGGCAAGATTGTTCTAACTACGTTATGGACATGGTTTTGAAAATCCCACAAGCTGCAAGTCGGGAACCTCTTCATTAAGATAAACAGTTACCTTATCATCAACATTTTTTTAAATCAAATATGTATTCCGCATTTAGGACCAGATATTCAATAATTGTTCTAAAATATTTATTAAAATGTCAAGAAATATCCCAGTTTGTATTACTATTACTATTAGTTTTATTTAGTAAAGATGTAAAATAAAATCACAACGAATTAAAGAATATATATGTTAATTACATAGCCATACAACTATATTTTTTAATATTCTTTGATTTAATTTTCAAATATTGGTTTAAAATTACTGCAAACATTATATTTCCTTGGATAAGAATAAAGGTTTCATTTAATTTGGAAAAAGTTTCATTCTATTTGTAAAAGGTTTCATTCCAATTGGAAAAGGTTTCATTCTATTTGTAAAAGGTTTCATTTAATTTGGAAAAGGTTTCATTTAATTTGGAAAAGGTTTCATTTAATTTGGAAAAGGTTTCATTAAATTTGTAAAAGGTTTCATTTAATTTGTAAAAGGTTTCATTTAATATGGAAATGCTATATTTATACAGATTATATACATTTTTTCTTTTAAATATACATTCCAAAGTTCTTCAAACTTTAAAAAAGTTGATACACCTTCCTAAGTATTGCTTGTAGTTGTGGTGCTATTTTATTTTTCGCTGCTGTACTTTAGTCACTACATACATCAAATTCTTTCAATGTTATAGACAAATATCGGTAACTAGCATATGCCGACCATATTTACAATTTTAGTACCATTTAGTACCTACGTTCTCTTATAGTACGTTTTTTCCAAAACTACCTCCATGTCTCAAAACTACACACCAATTATGGACGCAACCGAAATCTTGGTAAATTTGGTATCATTTATTACCCTTTGTATTCTTGTAATTCTTATATAAAAAAACAAAGTTCAAAATTTAGTACCATTTAGTACACAATTATAGACATTTCCAAAACCTCCTGCATTCCCCAATCCAATATCCAACAGTGAGTGGGCTCGCCTCAAATTTAAATAGTACAAAAATTAGTACACTTAAGTACGAATTTTCAAAATTACACACATACAACAATTCTACATTCCAAAAGTAATCATAATTTCAAATTTGAGGATTCCAGTTATGTTGGTTCACCTAAATCCAAATTGTATCAAATTTAGTAACCATAAGTACAAATTTCCCAAACCAGTTTACATCATACAATCCAATAGAAATCTTATTTCCCAATTTCGGTTTACCCTAAATCTAAATTGTACCAAATTTAGTACACATAAGTACGAATTTCCGAAATTATTTACACATTCCAAACATATAGTATTCCAGCTCATATCGGTTCAAAATTGTATCAAATTTAGTACTTTTCTTACACATTAGTACAACTACCTACATATCCCAATCCTACATCCCATCAGGAATCCTCCAAATTTCAGAATTCTAGAAATCGGTTTTCCCAAAATTCAAATTGTACCAATTTTAGTAACATCTAGTACTCCTAAGTATGAATACTTCAATTCTACACTACGATAGTAATAATAATTTCATTATTAATTTTTACTATTCCAGCTCTAAATCCAAATTGTATCGAATTTAGTAACCATAAGTACAAATGTCCAAAACTAAATCCATACCCCCAATCCCACACTCCACCAATAATCTTTCCAAATTTCTGTGCTCCAGCCCTATCGGTTCACCTAAATCCAAATTGTACCAAATTCAGTGCACTTTAGTAGAAATTTCCAAAACCTCCTACCTAACCCAATTCTACACCCCAGCATTGATCCCCAAAATTCAAATTGTACCAAATTTAGTACAAATAAGTACGAATTTTCAAAACTACCAACATACCTTAATTTTACAATGCAATAGTAATCTTATTTCCAAATTTCATTGTTCCAGCTCAATCGGTTCATCCAAATCTAAATGTACTAAATATAGTACCATTTAGTACTTTTCGTACTCAGAAGTAAAAATATCAAAAACTATCTACATATCCCAATCCTACACTCCGACAGTAATATTAATTTAAAATTTCAGGACCAAATTTAGTACCGTTTAGTACTTTTTGTATACATTACTATACACTTCCAAAATCACCTCCTGATATCGACCCTAATTCTCAACCTTGATTCGCAAACCAAATTTCAAGATTTTAGCTCTATCCTTTCACATACTACGAAATTGTGATAAATTTAGTTCATTTTAGTACTTTTCGAATTTCGAATTTCCAAAACCCCTTTACTGCATCTATCCTACACACCATCAATGACCCTCAATCCAAATTTCAGAGTTATAGCTCCACCGGTTCGCCAAAAGTGTATTTTAAAGTGAGTTTTGATTTACGAAATCCACTCGATCTCAAATGTCAATTCCGAGTTTATATAATATATAATATAATCCACTAGATCTGTGGTGACGTATACGTTATGGAACTGATGTTTGAAATCGAGTTGATTTAGTAGTCTAAATTCGCTTTTATATCAGCCACCACAAGTACAGTTCATTGTTCGGCTGTGTTTATTTTGGGATCGTCCTCCACCTCTCGCTTTACTTAGTGGTTGCGATTTTTGCAACCGTTTATTTGACTACTGTTTCTTTTTCTAACAACCCTCGACTTTCCTACGTCGACAATTGCGACTAGTTTTGTCTTCCATTGTTTCTTTATTTCAGACACGCTAAACGACCTCTTCGTTGGTGTTACAAAATTCGCATATGAAATTTCCAAATTATTTCGATATAAAGCTAAATGCAATATATCAAATAAGTACTTTTCGGATTTCGAATTTTCAAAAACTCTTTTCTGCATCTATCTTACACTCCATCAATGACCCTCAATCCAAATTTCAGAGTTATAGCTCCACCGGTTCGCCATATACAAATGTTACCATATTTAGTACTTTTCGTGCCGTTCTAGTACGGATTTCCAAAACCTAGCCTTATCTAACACCTTCGAACTAAGAGTGATCATCACCCCAAATTTCAAAATTCAAGCTTCAGCCGTTCCCTCCGGGCGTTGATGAATCGTTAAGTCAGTCAGTCAATCACTTTTTAGTATAGATGCTGGAAAATGTCTTGAAAGATAATAAAACCATTTTTATACCCTTCACCACACTGTGGTACAGGGTATTATGTCTTTGTGCATATGTTTGTAACAGGCAAAAATAATCGAGATAGACCCATGGTTCCTTTTGAGAATATGCATAGAATCACATTCTGAGTCGATTTACGCATGTCCGTCTGTCCGTCCATCCGTCCGTCCCTCTGTCCGTCCATGTATTTTTGTGAACAAAGTACAGGTCGCATTTATGATCCGATTTGGATGAAATTTGGCACAGATTACTTAATTGGCCCAAGGACGAACCCTATTGAAATTGGAGAAAATCGGTCGACGTATAGGCATAGCTCCCATAAAAGGGTACCCCCAAATTTTCGGTATTTTGAGGTTCTTGAGCGCGTTTTTTAATTGAATTCGCTGAAATTTGGTACTTTGGGTTCTTATTGGGTAGCAAATCTCCCTACCAAAAATTATAAATATAGGTCCATTTTTTCGGATAGCTCCCATAAAAGGGTACCCCCAAATTTTCGGTATTTTGAGGTTCTTGAGCGCGTTTTTTAATTGAATTCGCTGAAATTTGGTACTTTGAGTTCTTATTGGGTAGCAAATCTCCCTATCAAAAATTATAAATAAAGGTCCATTTTTTCGGAGAGCCCCCATATAAGGGTACCCCCAATTTTCGGTATTTTCGGGTTCTTGGGCACGTTTTATAACGGAATTCTCTGAAATTTTGTACATTGGGTTCTTATTGGGTACCAAATTACTCCACTAAACATTATAAAAATAGGTCCAGTTTTTCTGGTAGTCCCCATATAACGGTACCCCCAAATTTTTGGTATTTTGGGGGTTCTGATCGTATTTTTCGACCGAATTGACTGTAATTTAGTTAGTCGAGTTCTTATTAGGTAGCAAATCTCTCCACTATAAATTATAAATATTGGTCAATTTTTTCTGGTATCCCATATATAAGGGTACCCCTCAATTTTCGTATTTTGAGGTTCTTGAACCAATTTTTTTTTATACCCTTCACCACACTGTGGTACAGGGTATTATGTCTTATGCATATGTTTGTAACAGGCAAAAGGAAACGACATACACACTTTTGAGAATATGTATATGCGATTTAAGCACGAAATTTGGCACAGCGTAACAAATTAGGCCTAAAATGACGTGTGTTAAGTTTCCTGAAAATTGGTTCAGCTTTATATATAGCTCCCATATATATTTTCGTCCGATTAAATGTAAATTGTGCACCAAAGTCCCTATATATCTTTCGATTTGCACGAAATTTGGCACAGCGAAATGAATTATCTCTAGAATGATGTTTGTTAAGTTTCCTGAAAATCGGTTCAGATTTAGTTATATATCTTATATATATTTTCGTCCGATTTAAGGTAAAGTGTGCACAAAAGTCCCTATATATCTCTCGATTTGCACTAAATTTGGCTCAGCGTAATGAGTTGGGTCTAGATGTGTGCTAAGTTTCCTGAAATCGGTTCTGATTTAGATATAGCTTCTATATCTGACCAAATGAACAATTTAGTATCGGTTGCAGAATGACGTGTTTATGGTTCCAAATTCATTTTACTGATCCGTTAAAAATGCGACGTCTGTTAGGATTCATCTGTTGAATATACTCAAAGTGGTGAAGGGTATCATAAAGTCGGCCCCGTCCGACTTTACTACTTTCCTTACTGGTTGATAATAAATATCCACATTTTAAATATTAGGTCAGAAATAGAATCGCCCTCGTAATTGATATTTAAATTTTATTTTCGTACAAAATTAACTAGTAAATGTTCTATAGAAAATAGTATTAGTATGACCCACTGTACAATATTTGATCTATTATCTCGTACTATGACAAAACATTGTTCTTTGGCAATGCAGTGATGTCGAACCGAACAACAATACCTACAGAAGAGGAAGAAGCAAAGTTCGAGAGTTACATTTAAAAAGACAAAAACAACAACAAAAAAACAAGAAACAATACCAACAAAGTATAATGAAATAAAATTGATATTGACAAAAGATATTTAATGGAAAACAATTATGCAAAAGCAGGCACAATCAACTGCCATAAAAAAATACAACAGCAACAGTAAATGAAAAATTTGCACAGAACAGGCATTAAACTAACTAACCATGCAATTTAGAGGCAACAAAAACAATTCCAGCATAGAACAAACAGCATAAGGAGGGCACGGAATAGAAGAGTATAAAAATGGGGAAATAGAAGAATAAAAAAATAACAGAATCGAACTAAAATTAAACAATCAAAGCCTTGTCATTGACATAAAACGAACGACGAACCCAACTATATATGACTAAGACCAATATATGCTGGGCATGATTAAACAACGAAGATACACCGGGAAGATGGTTGCAGGAAGATGTTACAAGAAGAAGCTGAAGAAAATAATAGAACCGGAATTGTTTGCACAGTTCTAATATGTAGATCACATCAAATGGGGGGAACACCTGCAGTTTCAATAAAATAAAATACAAATAGAACGGAAGCAAATAGGGGAAAGAAGAAGTACCGCAACAACCCCTTGCTTTACAAAAGGCATAGTTAAAGGGAAAAAATTGAAGAAGAAAAAAACACAGCATTTAAATACAACAGCAGGAACCAAAAACTACAAAGGTGGTAGGAAATTACACTTGTTTCGTTTCATGCTCACTTTGGTTTGTTGTTGTTTCTGCTGTTGGGTTTTTACTGCATCCCGTATCGATGAAGCTGCTGCTGGGCTTCAATACAAATTTTATAGTCCTTTTTTCGGTTCACCATTTGTGTGTGAGAGGTTTTCTCTCTCTCTTTTTGCAAAATTTACAAAGGAAGTTAAGAAACAATTATTTCCGTTTACACAGCTAAGCTTTGTTGTTTGTAATTCTGTGGGTAGGGTTACCGGTTTAATCGTACGAATAACAAAGTTAGTATTTTGTGTGTGTAGTAAGTGTTTTTTTCAATTAAATTTGTTTATTTAACAAGATTCTAAATATAAATTTAGTAATTTTGAAGACAAATCGCATTACAAGATTTTTAAAGGCCAAGATAAAAGGATACTAAAATGTAATTTTTTTAAATTTACATTTTAGTAGTCCAAACATTACATTAAAATTAAACTTCAGAACACGAAACCAGTACATTTGCGAAATATGAGCTAATAATTCTCAATCACTCAATGTTGATAAATGTATAAGAGGTGGATATTTCCAAATTGTCAAATACTAACAGGGATACTATGTCTGACATTCCGTTGGTAAAACTCCGAAATATTCACCGAAGACCACATATTCCTGATCAGAATAAAATTCTATATCGATTTATGAGTGTCCGTCTCTCTCTCTCTCTGTTGAAATCACAATAGAGATCGCAATATTTGAGATAAAGTTTTGAAATTTTGCACTGACACTGCTATTACTCTTAGGGTTGTTGATATTGCAAATATTATATATCGGTCCACGTTTTAGTATAGCCCCCATATACGGACTGTAATTTGCCACACTTGCTTTTCATGGGTAAAAAATCTTCCTACCGAAAATGGTCAATATGGGTCAAACCCATAATTTGGTATTTTAGATTCACTTTTGATTTTAAATATGCCTACGATAAATGATCAATATTGGCTTATGTTTCGGAGTAGCCCCCATACAGCCCAATATTCGGTATTTTGATGGTTTTGAGCACATGTTTCTATCTAATTGGTTGTAATTTTTTATTTTGGGTTGTGGTATGGTACTAAATCTTCCTTCCGGCATGTTAGCAGTCGCATCGGAGCTAAAAATCGATCATAACTGTTGTAAACCATTTACAAAATGAATGAATTTCTTTGACATTTGAAATCGAGTAGATTTAGTAGTCTAAATGCGCTTTTATTTAAAAAAGAAAAAAAAAACAAATGTATTCCTCCCAAGAAAAAAATCACCACCACAAGTACCATTCATTGTTCGGCTGTGTTTATTTTGATATCGTCCTCCGCCTCTCGCCTTACTTAGTGATTATTATTTTTACAACCGTTTTTTTTTTTTGTGATTACTGTTTCGACTTTCCTACGCCGACAATTGTCACTAGTTTTGTCTTCAATTGTTTCTTTATTTCAGACAAACTAACCGACCTCGTCGTTGGTGTTACAAAATTCTCATATGAATTTTCCAAATTATTTCCATATAAATTCCAAATGCAATATATCAAACAAGTGTCGATACGAACAACAAGCCCAATCAAATGTTTCTCGGCCATAGAGAGAGGGAGGAGAATATCGGAGTACATGACTGGGTGCGTATGATCCCATGGTCGAGATTGGGATAACCATTCCCTAGTTCTTAGGTTATCTCTTTTTAACGTGATCTTCCTAACGTTGGGGTGTTGTACGACCCAGTTTCACGACAGGGTAGACATACAGAGTACCGCCTGGATTTTAACGGAGCCTTGTAGATACTTAAATAAGTTATTCATGTTTAATTAGCAAATCCTTACTATGGTACAAGGTTATGATATGGACAACCATAAAACCTCACTCAAAAATCTAATAACGAGTCCTCAGTGAAGCCCATCCCTCATGTTGATTTCATTTCCAGTTCCCCGTCATGATACAGTGGATTCTGGCGTCTCGTTGCATGTTCCGCAGTATTCCTCTTTGTTCATCATCATGACACAGAGGATTCTGGCGTCTCATAGCATGATCCGCAGTATTCCTCTGTTGTCCTCCACGCGATACAGTGGACCATGGTCTCTAATGACGTGCTCCGCAGTATTCCTCTGTTGTTCATCATCATGACACAGAGAATCCTGGCGTCTATGAACATGCTATGAAGTATTTCTCTGTTGCTCCTCCTGATATAGTGGGTCCTGGCGCCTAATAATACGTTCTGTTCCTCTTCGCGAAATAGTGGATCCTGGCGCTTAATAGCTAGTTCGACAGTGTTCCTTAGTTGTTCCTGGTAATGATATGTAGGCTTTTGTCTTCGTTGAGTATGTCCTGATGTATTCCTTTCTTGCTATTCCCTACGATACAACTCGGTAGTGTCCCTTCAGTGTTCCGCTATACGGAATCCGGAATTGTTTGTCGCCGTAGATTCCTCCATTCTGCACAATTTTGCGCTATTCTTGCATCAAATTCCTTACAAGGAAAAAGTAAAAAGAAATGTGATATTTGGATTTAATTTGTTGTGGTGTATCGAACACTAAAAGTGCAGCTTCAAATACAAATATTAATACCCAACAATGCTTATGTAACACCGGACTTTTTTTAAACATTCCCTATCTCATTACTCATGATGAGAGAGACATACGGACCTTACTTCGATTTAATTAAAGAAACCGGCTTCTTTGTCTCAGTCAGGAAAGTATTCCGACCCATCTCTGGGTTGACTTACCCTTGACGAACGAGGAAGAGACCATGGATACCACCGTGATCAATAGAACGGCAAATCCTTGTCACCCCTCTAAATCAAGTTGAGTCATCAGAGTTGATATGAGAGGACATTAATGTTGGCGGAGTCGGAAGTCTCAACTCCTTGGCGGGCAACACCAAAGAAGTCTCTAACAAAAAAATCTATCGGATAGGGGTTACATTTTGCAAACAATTTATCGCACAGGATAGGGACTCATTTAACTATAATAAATCCCTCCACATCAAGAGTTATATTTTGATCGAAATACAACGATCGAATAAATAGCCTGGGTACAACCGGAAAACCGGTGCCAGAGATTTCGGATCAACCGGGAACTACAAGGATGCCCCCGAATGTTGAGAAGTCCTTGATTGATTTTTTAAATAACTGTCACTTCATCTGAGCCGAATTTTGAAATTATTTTGGTACAATTGATGTAGATTTTTTTAGAGATAATTCACAATGAAAAAAATACATTTATCTCGGTACAAATTTATATCCAATAGGAAATATTATTTGAAATAGACTTTCTAAACTATGATCGTTATTTGTTTCTTTCTTTTGTTTAATTTGTTGCAATTAATTTATGTTCTACGCATAAAACTTAGAAAGTTGTTTTGTTGTGTTTTTGCCATTCTCGTGTGTCTTGTGAGTATTTAGAAAGTTTTTTTTCGTGTTTTAATTGAATTTAAAACAATTAATATTAGTAATTATACGAACAACAACGACCGCAACTGATCGATCGTATAAGGAACAAATTTGAAAAAAAAACTGCAAGCTATTTGCAATGACAAGTCGTTGTTGAGTTGTCCGTCCGCCACAACGTTCATCTGCTGATTGCAAATTGTGTGAAAATAGCATTTAATTCTGGTGACTGCTGATTGTTTTTGCCTGCCCTGCTTGCCTTCTTCTACCTCTTAAAACATCCTCAACAACAACAACAGCGGCAATATCGTCACAACAATAAAAAAAAATCCCAACACAAAGTTGGCATCGGAATCATTAGAACAACTGCAAATAAATGTTATTTTTGCTTTAATAACGGCTGGCCGAACTCAGGCAGGCAGCAGGCCTGTAATGCAGGTTGCTTGTTGGCTAAATAAAAATACACAAATATATAAATATATAAAGCACATATATATAGCTTCTGAATATTCAACCTCACCAACAGCACAGTCATCATCGGCGAGAACAAGAAAATGTTAAGAGCTGGAAGAAAAACAGATAACTGTTCATCAATTCATTCGTTATTATCATAGTGATGGTGGTGCCGATGTCGGAACTCTGGTGCCATCAGATAAATTTCATTTGCAGTATTTCGTTCCAACATTCATTCATTCACTCATTCGTTCGTTCTTCCGTGCATGCCATCGTCCATGCATCATGCACTTCCAACCATCCGTCCACCATTTGGGTTACTACATCGGTTGTTGCTTGGTAGGTTTGTTCATTCTCTTCTTTTTTTGTTGTTGTTTCACCATTCATTCCATTGTGCCATTCATCATAATTGCGATTTGCTATCATTTAAAACAATTTTCATTTTTCATTTCTGCCGAGGATGATGGTGATGCAGTCAAACTTCAGTATTGTCGGCATTTGTTTGTATTTCGCCTTCTTCGTCTTGTATTCATTGTTAGTAGTTTTATTTTTTTCGTTTTTGTTTCCATTTTTTACTTTGCCCTTCCTCTTCCTATTCTATTCTTTTGTTTTATTTTGATTGACCTCACTACGTGCGTCATCAAAACATAGGGATTTACCTTACTGATGGATATTTTTGCATGTTGAAACACATATGTGGCAATTCAGCCGGGGTGAAATTTAATGTGTATTAAATTCAGCTGAATAAAATTTTATTTGGATTGCATGGAATTAAACTCAGATAACACTAAATGCAGCTGGATAGGGTATATATCAATTCAGCTTGAATTTTTATAGAGAGAAATTAAAATATATCTCAATAGAACGCAATTCAGCTAAATGGAAACAAAGACTTTCTTAGATAAATTCGAATTCAGAATTAAATCCTAATTTTAATAACTGCATTAAACTGGTAAGAATTGTATTTTTCTTCGATAATATTTAATTCAGCTGAATAAAATCAGCATGCTGTTGGTGGACATTGCATTTAATGCGGATAAAAGCCTATTAAGTACACATCCGTTCAGCACGGTAAAATAGGAGCTTTGTAAAGAAACTCAATTCAGCTGAGAAGAATGGGAATATTGCGTATATTAAAATATTTTCAGCACTTAATTTGGTTAGTATTTAAAAAAAGGTTTAAGCTGAATAAAATCTTTATATTTTATAATACCATTAAATTCTTAGATAAAATTCTATTAATATGAACCAGTAAAGGAGCTTAGTTTGAAAAAAGTCAAATTCAGCTGAGAAGGATTTGCACTTTTATATAAAATTTCGTTCACAAACCACAATCCAACTTGATGACATTGAATTTGTGTTTCATATTTGTAAATTCAGCTGAGAAAAATGTTACATTTATTACATAAAATTCAATTTAGATAATTTGATTTGAAATTTACAAAAATTAAACTCAATTCAGCTAGGCAGAAAGTGATTTTTTCTTACAAAAAAGTCAATTTAGTCACAAATAAAAAATTCTCTGAAAAATCTTAATTCGTCTAAATTAATCCTATTATATAAAATTATATATCAATATCAAATCAGCTAAACTGAAAGGGATCATAAAAATCAAGTCAGAAGGAAAACATTAATTTTTTCTATTTGAATTAAAAAATACTCTGAAAAATTTTGCTTTACCTGCAATTCAGCTAAAATAACTCCTATCCTATTATATATATATACATATAAATATATATATATAATAAATAATAAAAATCCAGTTAGATGGAAAACATTACATTTTTCTGTGATAAAGGTCAATTCAGCTGAGACAAAACGCAATTCTGATATAAAAATCAATTCAGCTGGGAAAAATTTTGTTTTTATTGCATTAAAATCTGTCTCAATAGATAAAAAAATAAATTAAGTTTAATCCCGTTGGGAGGTAAGGCATTTTTAGGAAATTGAGTCAATTCAGCTGAGGAGAATTAAAAATTATTTGCTTAAAACATTATTATGTCGAATATAATTTTAATTGTTTAAATATTTTGATTCTGCTGCGAGATAGTTGCAAAAATAAATTCAATTCAGCTGAATCATATTTATTTTTTTATATAATAGAACATCACAATGTTTTCCTCGTTTAAATTCGTGTCAGTTGGGCAGAATTGAAAAATGACATAGATAGAACTTAATTCAGCTGAATAATTTTTGCATAAATTAGAGTTTCAGAAGCAGCAGTATATTGCATTGTCTAATTTTTGTTCATGCAAGTCCTCTTAGAAAGGAAGAATCGGGTCATTTTGCTTTTGCCGCTATAACCGATATGTCGTAATAAGCGATTTTTGTAATTAGCGACTTCGATTGTAATTTTATATGACAATAGCTGAATACAGTCTATCGACATTGTATTGTCCTAAATAAATTAATTCAGCTGGGCGTATAATAGGAATAATCCTATTCCGCTGCGTGCTGTTGTAATTTCCTTTTACAATTATTGTTTTCTTTTGCAAAACGAAATTTTGTTATATAATATTATATTTCGCCGAACAATATTGGAGTTTTACTAAGTAAAACTTTATTCGGCAATACGCAAAATCATTTTATGGGTAGATAAAACCCGATTCAGGTGTAAAAGCTTTGAATTTTCATTGAAAACATACATTCAGCTGCATGGAATTGGATTTTTCTTAGATAAAACTTCATTCAGTCAGAGTTGGGATTTTTTTAATATTACTATATGCAATATTCAGCTGGATTGTATTTTCAAATCATAATACTTAATTCAGAAAAGAGAATTTGGAAAATTAGTTTAATTTCTTATTGTTTTAAAGACCACAGAAAAAATGCTTCCATCTGAGAGACACCCAAGAAGTTCCATGATATTCAATTTCATCTTTATGATTGGTCCTTTTTAGAACGTTGTCGAACTCGTCAAATAAAAATGTATTTTTTTACTTACCACTAGAAATATTAATAAAGCTGTCATAATATTTTGTTCCTGAAACTTACCTGAAAGAAAAGATAATAGAAATGATTAATATACAAGCCTATATATATTTAACTGAGCTAAATTGCAATGCTCATGTATAAATTTTAATGAAGCTGTGATATATTCAAGTTTTCATAAATAAAACGTAATTCAGCTTAGCTGAATCGAGCTCTACAAATTCAAATTTTATTTTATACAAGCTGAATTGCCTTTGACTATATGCAGCTCTGATATATTCAAATTTTTATAAATATAAAATAATTCAGCTTAGCTGAATTACGTTTATATGAATTCTGCTGTATTAAATTCTATGTATTATAAATTTAATTTTTGATGAGCTGAATTGCATTTTTCTCAAATGGAGCAATTGTTTTTTTTTGCTCATAAAATACTGAATGATTTAAATGAAATTTTTTCAGCACGCTTCTATTTGTGATAAACGGGGCGGGGTTGTGGTGTTCATATATAGAAATTAAATATAATTCAATTCAGCTAAGCTGAATAGATGTATTGCTTGACAGCATTCAATTTAGGTGTCTTGAAATGTTGTTTTTGGTTGATACATTCCGTTTAGAATAGATAAAATGTCAATTCAGCTTAAATATATTTTTTATTTCCTTTGAATAACTTCATTGATGCGGCTTTAATACAAGTGTTCTTCACCAATATATTTTCTCCCTTTTTATCAATTTATTCCTATTTATTTTATTTACCAAAGTCCAAAGTATTTTTATTTTCGCCGCATGGTGAAATTTGCAAGCCCTACTTAAATCACGCCATTGTCATTGTTCTGAAAATAAAAAATAAACAGACGAAGACTCGAAAAAAAAACAACTTCTGCAGCAACAATAACATCACGTCCATTTGGACACAAATACACACACGCACTTGTTTGAATTTTATGTTCACAGTACCATCGTTCGAACATGTGTGCAGGGATGAGCGAAAAACAACGGAATGAATTTGAGTGAATGTACAAACAAATAAAATCCATTACCTGAAAGAGAGATTAACGTTAATACCAATTTTACCGAGTGAACAATTTTTACAACGCTTTTCCGCCACAACAACAGCCATCGGTGTTATTGTTTTGTTATAACTGCGAGGAACGCGTTGAATTAAATTACTGAGGTTACTTTTTTAAGCTACTCTAAACCTTCAGCAATGTGACAGGATGGCGGACGAGAGGAAGGACACGTGGCTGCCTGTAGCACCGCCAGAACCTACTACATTATCTGTGTGCCTTCTTCATGTGGTTGTTATCACATAAATAGGTATTTTTTGTGGAGATCAAGTAAAATGTTTTTTTTTTCACTTGAAGAGGCCTTGAGATATTTACAAGGAAACTCATTGACAACGGTGAGTGAGGGAGATAACATTTGACTTTATTTTCATCGAAGAGGAAACAAGAGATAATTTCTGTTTCACACACAAATGGAATTCCTTTGAAGTAAAGGTCGGAAGGAAGTGCAGGTGTTGTATTGTAAAGTTGCGTTTTTTTAATCAGCAATAAATGTTATCACCGTCATAAGAAATTTAATTGTCTATGTTAACAAATTCGTAGCAAATTTTATGTGATGAAATATTTCTGATCATTCCTTGAAATAATCAATATCAAATAGATGTATTCGAAGGTCATATGAGGTGTAGCCGAGGCAACGGTGAATAGAGATTGACTTACTTACATAGCTGGCTCGAGACAGACCATTTGTTCCATAAGCCGAGCTTAAAAATATTTTTTCAAGCGCGTCAGTCTTTTGCGCAGCTCTTCCAATTTAAAAGACCCTGTTTCGAAGTGTAGTCTTCTACTTAATCTTTCCATCGAATTCGTGGCTGTTCCCTTCTGCGTGAACCAACAGTTTATTCGCTTTTATATTTCTTTTGAACTGGGACATCGTCATTCATTATCACAACATGACCTAGCTACCGTAGTCGCTGCAGCTCGATACGTCTGACTACCGCTGTCCGAGAATAGATGGTACAACTTGTGGTTCATTCGACGTCGATATTCACCGTCAACGCAGATAGACCCATAGATCTTTCGGAGAATTTTCTCTCAAACACTCTAAGAGCTGCCTTCTCTACTTGCGCAAGTTACCATGCTTCAGATCCATACGCCAGCACGGGTAGTATCAGCGTCTTGCAAAGTGTAAGTTTGGTCTGGCTACAGGTGGCCTTGTTTTTGAATTACTTACTCAGACCATAAGGATGGCCAAAACTATCCTTCTCTGAATTTCAAAACTGTTGCCATTCGTTTTATTTATGACGGTACCTATGTATATAAAATCGTTTACCACCTCGAAGCTGTAGTTTTCAAGTTCCACACTTGGTCCGAGTCTACTAGACGTCTTGCGCGTAGATACCATCAGATTGGTCTTCTTGCCATTTACTACCAGACCCAGTTTGACAGACTCCTTCTCAATTTGTTCAAATGTGGCTGTTACCGCTCGCAATATACGACCCATTATATCGATATCATCGGCGTAGGGGAGTAACATGTGTTATTTGGTGTACAGAGTGTCATTTCTGTTCACATTTGTCTCTCGTATGTTAAAAAGGTCACACGACAAACTGTCATCTTGTCTGAATCCTCGTTCAGTATTGAAGGGCTCCGAGAGGTCATTTCCGACTTTAACGTCTGACCTTGTGCCAGTTAAAGTTATCCTGCATAACCGTATTAATTTTGCAGGAATGCCAAACGCAGACATGGCTTTAAACACCTCTGAGCGGATTGGGCTGTCGTATGCGGATTTGTAGTCGACGAAAAGGTGGAATGTATCGATGAATTTTTCGTGGGTCATTTCCATAATTTGGCGCAGAGTGAAAATCTGGTCAATGGTGGATATTGCAGGCCTGAAACCGCATTGGTTTGGTCCAATAATGTCAATTGACCATTGACTTGGCATTCTTCCAGCCAAATTGTACTAATCAGCTGGTGCATGCTCCTGACCAGCATCTGGTCACCGGTCATACATGAATAGTTCGGCTGGTAACCCTTCGGCACCTGCTGCTTTTTATTGTTCAATTAATAGCTCTTCTGACCTCTTCTTGGCTAGGTGGTATACTCTCTACACCGTCATTGCTTGTTGGTTCTGGGGTATTTTCTTCACCGCCACTATTTGATACCAGGAGCTTTTCAAAATGTTCCTAACAGATCCTCAACACGCTGTCTGTATCTGCCACACAGGTTTCCTTCTTCTCTATAGGAGGATGCGCCTACGCCAAAGCATTCGGTTTGGCGTTTCACTCCTTGGTAAAATTTCCGTACTTCATTCTGACTCCTGCACATCTCGATTTGCTCACGAGGCCTTTGGTACCCAAGTGTTGACTTTGCTGCAGTTTGTAGGGAGTGGGCAATTCTTTGCCATTGTGCGTCTACATTATAATCTGGACAAGGAGTGCTTTGGACTAGCAAGTGGGTAAGTTGGGCGGAGAAGGTTTCTGCCACCTGTTATGTTTGCAGTTTTTCGACGTCGAGTTTCCGTGTTGTTTTAGATTGCACCTTTGGTGCTACATTAAGACGAGTGCGAACCTTGGTTGCTACAAGGTAATGGTCCGTATCAATATTCGTTTCTGGTTTTCTTTTTCGTTGCTTTTTCATAGTATGAGGGGTTTCCGTGTGTGGTCAACTAACCCGACGCCTCAATCCATTTTTTTATTTTTAGTTCTTATGGGTGAATTCGCGGCACATATCAACTCACTATTTGAACGGATGATGAAAGTTGCTACCCCAGGTGACACCGCGAGGAGGTCAGCGTCCAGAATTGAGATGGAAGAGGGTCCAAGGTAAGCCTGGGCTTTGTCATGTTTAAGCCAATCAGAGCCGTTGCTTGGTATATATCATCCTATTCTCACGCAAAAGAGATTATGCATGATATAATATTCGTCCCCTAGGTTGAGGTCCCGGAAGAGGCAGCGAGGTAGGAATTCTGGAGCTGACAGCGAGGATTCCAAAGTGTTTTTGGAAACGTGTTCCCCTCAACATCAGCTTGTCGACTAAAGTCGATTCATGTGGGCTCTTCTGTCTTGAAAGAGCCCAAATTATCAACTAATATACTCGACGGTCCCTAATGACTAGAGGCTAGGTGTTGATGGCGGTTACATAGGAATTATCCTCCTCGTCTGTCATTGGGGTTTTGTCCCATATGAGATGCCCACTCGACTTAAACGGAAACGGCCGTACACCTCATTTAGACTGAATAGAGATTCACTCTTTAGGTTACCTATCTAATACAATCAGTTCAATGAGTCCTCCGTTCGAATAAAGTTGGTACCTTGACTGCAAACCACATACACTGATAAGCACGAGTTCGCATAACACCTCAGCGTTAGGAGGTCATCCTTTTGGGTAGGAGCCCATGATATTCGGGTTATACTAAAGAACCAAAACTTCGCCTCTTTAGTCCAGAAGTTCATTAGCACTCAGCCATTTCATCTGTTCACCTTTACTTTAAGGTAATTTTAATTTGGCTAAAAAATTAATTTATTTATAATTTTTAATTATTTTTTCTAATTTTTAGGACTTTTTTAATTTGTAGACCTTGGTTAGCTTTCACTGTCGTAAGCATATTCGATTTATACATGTTTCGAATATTTTAAGCGTGATTTTCCCACATTTTAGAGTTTGGCAATCTCGATCTTAAAATGGTTCTATATTTTTCGGTTAGCTCAGTAAAATGAACTCGGTAGTCTAGTTCCTTGTAGTTTAAATTGTTCATTGGTACACGTCAATTAAATCGGCTGGGTGACATAATTCTGCTTATATGAACCAATAGGTCAAATGGAACTAGGCGAACGAGAGCAAAACGGAACTACTGGGGCAAAAAGAACTAGATGAACCGAACCTAGTACCAATCGTTCCTTTTGCGAAATAGTTACTTTGAACTAGTTCGTTCAAGAACAATCCAAATCTATTTGAAATTAGTGATTTGTAATTACGTCTGTTAATTACGTTTGTTAATTACGTCCTATAACCAATTATTCTCATAATGTAGGAAAATAACATTGACTAGCTGCTCGGATGAATTTTAACAATATTCCCATTATCTGTTATGAATGGTCTTCTCATCCGTTCATTTACATCCATGATGACAATTTATGGTTCTTAGCATTATGATAAGCTTGGGAATTTCTTCAGATGTTTAGCACTTTTAGATACGCCAATCAACATCGATGATTTGTGTTATCCAACTAACAAAAAAATATATATATTTCAGTGAACGATGAACGTATCCGGAGGAAATAACCAACCAAAACCAGTTTTCCGATATGTATCTTCGCAAGTAGGTACTAAACATTTATTGCAATATATAACTAAAAAAAACTTATAAAACGTTCAATTAACATCATCGTCATCTATACTAAAATAAACCTTGAAAAGAAATAAATGAAAAAAACATTAGAAAAAGAAATTGGAAACCACAATTGATGATGATGCTGACGAAATTATCAATTGATTGATGCTAAAGAAGACACTTCAGCAGCAACGATGAAGAAGACAAATTATATTTTAAAAAAGTTGAAATAAAAACAAATCATCTTCGTTTTTTTGTTTTCATTTTTTTTTTTAATCAATCAATAATTTTTTCACAAACGAACACACATATGTATGCACAGACTCCATTGCTCAGCTGATACAGAGAGTCTCCCACACCATCAAATGTGGTTGGGAGAGTGCTACCAATATTTTTGTATTGACTTGTCTCTTGTTATTATTCTCTATCAGTGTTGCCGAAAGTGGGCATTTATGCCCGAAAATGGGCATAAAAAATTTAAAATTTTGGACTTGGGCGCATTTTGGGAATTTTTTCGTTTCCGGCACATTTAAATTTTTTTATATATTTGTTTACCCTACACAAATATGTTGTGAGAAATTTTATTGTCCCAAGAGTTTGTAAAACAGCGAAATATTGCTCCAAGACCACCGATATATTTCGACTAGCTGATTTGATTTAGACCTGTTTTTCCGCCTGTATGTCCATTATAATTTGTATGGATTAATCGCCATTTGTATGTGGATCAGGTTCTATACAAAGACGACTCTTATATTTTCAAATGGATCTAAAACTTTATTTTTGTCTGTAATTCTGGTTGCTCTCGAGATCACAATTATGACCCGAACAAGACTAAACTTTACATGGGAAAAAATCATGGATGTTTATGTTTGATTCTAATCGCTCTATAGACCATGTGTATGATCTGTAAACCATGTAATTTAAACGGAAAGTGGATCTGGGCATCGAAGATCATGTCATTCTATGGTGGACATGTTTTCTCCACGAACATATGATAAAATAAATAATTTGTACTTTGAAATCATTTCAACTATCTTTACGTGTGTAGTCGTATATACCAAAATGTTCATATGTAGACAAACTTGACTGAAAATGTATATCCAGGGTCTGTGTGTAGGGTATTGTATGGTCAGCCATGTCCGAATATTCCGTTCCGCTTCCTGGTTTTATTTTAGGTCATTCAGTCGGTTTTCGACATATATATATATATATATATATATACCCGGAATCTAGGTTTTGAAATTACACTCTATATCCAAGGTGGAACTTTTTTATTATATTGTGACCGATAATTGCACCAAAATTTATATTAAGTATAAGTATTAAGGTCTTTCATGTTTAGACCACACATTATTTACCATTCGCTTTATATGTATAAGGTACATGTTTTTATCAAAGAGTTATGCCATAGAGGCCACATATTCGGATTAAATGCAAATTTGGTGAAATATTACGATGTACAATCAATGCATCAAATCAATATTTACAACCTTTTAAAATGTTGACCTGAAGCAATGACCCTGAAGTAATGACCCTGAAGTAATGACCCGTGGGTTCGAACTTGATCTAGGTTTGGTAAAAGTATTTGGAAAGTTTGAATCAGACATTCCGTTCATCTGATATAGGATGAAAAAAATTTCGACACAGAAGGTTTTCTCCATCTCCGAACTTGATTTAAATTTGGAAGAAATATGATGATGTGCTAAGTTTGTATGAGATCGGTTACTTCTTTCGAAAGACATCATGCGCACCGGATGACTGGACAGACAGACAGACGGTCATTTGTAAATGGAATGGAAATTGAAAAAAATTAGAACAAAAAGGACCCTTGCTTTTAATATTTAACGCACCGGATGACTGGACAGACAGACAGACGGTCATTTGTAAATGGAATGGAAATTGAAAAAAAAATGGAACAAAAAGGACCCTTGCTTTTAATATTTAACGTCAGTGTATACTTTTTGAATTTTTGGGCATAAATTTTTATTTTGGGCACTTTTTGGGGAAATTTTGGGCGGAAATAAAATTTTCAAACGGCAACACTGTTCTCTATTCCTTTTTTTACACTTTTTTCTCCAGTTTTCGATTTTCTCTCTCTCACCCTCTCTATCTGTCTCACTTGTATGTTGGCAAGTAAATTTTGTGTGGTATCTACAACAGAATATAAATTCCAACAGATGTTCAGAGTAAAGTAATTTAAGACAAGGCAAAAAATCAGCTGTTTTAGAATAACAACAGACAGAGGCACGCACGCACACACACACAAACTCCCATCTGGGGGCTGGTGGTTTAACCAACAACAATAACATGAAATGTAACAGCATTGCGTCAACTGCTCTGCCGACGCTGGCTGCACAGTAACTGAACAGCTGACTGTCCAAATGAGAGCATACAAATACAGAGAATGAGAGAAGAGACCGACCACTTGTCAAAAATAACTGTAAGCCACTAATGCACAAAATAGTACGATAGCGGTGATGGCCAAACACGTTTTCTCTTTGTCTCTCTTTGCGTCAGTCATTTTTGTTGATGATCTCTCAGTTACGCTCTCACGCACTTACTCTTAATTTAGTTCTGTTCAACACTGCTGTAAGCTAAGTAAGCGAGAGATTGTCTCAGTTGTTTTATGTAAAAATGGAGAAACAACGAAGAAGAAGAAGCAACCAGAAACCTAACAGCTGTTCACATTGTTTACATTTACAATGGAATACAACAAAAACGAAACAGAAATACACCGAGAAATTTACAGGGTATTTTGTCAACCAGAGATAACCCCTTAATTGATTTGCTTGTACACACACACACTGACACATTTTGCCTACATTTTTATCTACAAAACTGCTGTGGATGTTCATGAAATTTATACACTGCGCAAAAATGTTCTCTTGATGTTTGATTGCGTATTTTCAGTTTTGTAGTTGTCCAATGGGGTTAGTTGGTTGAATGGCTAGTGTTACCATTTCTGTATTCGTTTTCCTACCAAAAATGGAATTAAAAAAGTAAAAAACGTCGGTTAATTCTCTCCTCGTTGAGGTAAAAATTCACAATACCTTAAATCGATCGGAACTTCCAGAAAGAAAACTCATTTAGAGCTTGAATCTTGAATTTACTGGAAATGACACGTGACGTGGGATTACAGTTATATGGGCATTTGAGTATTGTCTATATAGTCGGGGTTCTATTTCTATGAATTTTTGTTAGAGAAATTTGATACTCAATGAGAATCCAATGTGCATAAACTCCCCATATTACTGAAAATCCTTTAGTACTGTTATATTGCGGCCCATTTGCTACCTAATTGGAAACCAAAATACAAGATTATAGCTGATTCAGTTTAAAAGCGTGCTTAAAATTCCCTAAATGCCGAATAATGAAAGGAAGTGTCGTTATAAGGGGGCACTCCGAAATATACCAAATTCAATATACCCAAACCCAATAACAAATTCAGTTAATTCAGTTGAAAAACGTGTCCAAGTTCCTCTAAATATCGAATATTGCGGGTACCGTTATATGAGGCTATACCAAATCATGGGCCGATATAACCCAATTTCAATACTAAAAATCCCTGAAGTATTAGCAATGTATTCTATCTTAAATATTGCTATACATATGACTTCACAGACGGACATTGCTTAATCCATATAGAATTTTATTCTAATTGCAAAGATAATAAATGCAGTATAACTTTTTCGAAAATAAACCTATGGTGCTGGTTTTTTCAGTTTTCAATCGGGTAATTTATTCGATTAAAAAAGCTAAAGCATAAATGCAAAATTCATTTTGATTTAAGGGATACCCCCCCCCCCCCCCCCCCCCCCCCCCCCCCCATTCACGATTTTAATTTTTCAAGATTTTCAATGGGCTGGTAAATGAATACAAATGCTTGTTAAGGTTTGTAACTTTGCACATATATAATTGAAGATTTAAAAGAGAAGGAAAATAATTTACAAAAAATGTTTGTTATTTTTGTTGTTGTTGTTTTTTGTAATTAAAGAAAAGTCCTTATTTTTGATGGCGGGCATGATAACTCCTCACTGGAACATCGGAATCCGACAATTCCAAGAAAGAGTACATGTCTGGCTCTCGTATGACCTAGGATTATTGACTTCGCTCTTAAATTAACAAAATCGTGGACCTTTGAAAAAATATTTTTGGAAAATCGCCGATTTTTATCAAAAACCAAGTTAAAAAATAAGGAAGATCTTCACCGATTGGCTTTATCCTAGTTCATACGAGAGCTATACACTCCCAGAGAAACGTTGCAAAATTTGGAACCGATTATTAGTTTTTGAGTTATCGTGCCCGCCATTCGCAAAAAAATGTTTAAAGAAAAACGCGTTTAAAGTTTGAGAAGCCCTTCAGCAGAAGCCCTGGGCAGCATGTAGTAGTGTCAATAATGGTATTGGTCTGTTTTTCTTTTTTCGAAGTTCGATCTATTTTAATTTCTTATTTATTTCTGAAAAAACTTTCACTATAAGTTTATTAAAAAATACAGGTCATTCATTCAGTTTGCAATTTCAGTGGCTTTAGTTTTGGTCACCAGTGTATTTAATATACACTCCAACTCTGGTAGGTCAAATAAGTTACTACCAGAATTAAAAAAAATATATATTATGGAAAACTGCGACAAACCTAAAATGTTCTCATAAAATTTGAACTGCGATGGTCGGATTTTTAGAATACTTGAGAAAAATAATAGGATTCAAGGTTTACTTTTTTACTTGCAAAACCAATTATCACAACAATGGCTGGGACTAGGTGATGTGAGACATCTGGATGCAAAACCTCAAAATCTATCTGGTCTGTAAAATATCTCCTAGTAACAATGATATGATGTTGTGGGTAGAAATCATAACAACTCACAGCATAATAGTATATCCCATTTCCTAGTGGGAAATCAATGAAGTGGACTACTGCCGTCTATAAGAGGATGATGAAGAGATGAAATTCGACTGTTTGGTAGATATGAGATTCCCATTATCGTTTATAGCTTTGTCAACAATTGTCATGGCTGAGTTACCAAAACCTAACCTCAAACCTCTCGTTCTCTAACTCTATATCTTCTCCATCGTCCTTCTGGTTTGTAATTTTATTATATTTTCCGGATGGAAATAAGGGACCACTGACTTCTGAGTGAGGCGACCACTAGACGCTTCTGTTGATATTACGTAAAAACATGAACCAATATTGACAAATTTATTGGAAATAAACGTTGGTGGAACCTTATTATTATTCATCAAAATACTGAAAATTGGGTAACCATTGTATGGAGGATATTTCATAATATTGATCTATAAAGAACATTTTCTGAAATTATATTTTTCACTATCCAAGAAGCCAGAATGCCAAAATACAGCTATTTCCACAAACATCATTACATCGTATTTTGCAGAAAGGTACAAATATGTAAGGCTAAAATGCAAAAACTCAAACCGGTCGAACTCAAAACATTGTGTCTTTGCATCAGGTCCTTCGAAAATACATGAAAATAAACCGAAATTCCATCGAAAAATCATGTTGACCTGACCCATACTCTACCTCTGTGGGTCGTCAAGAAGCAATTTTTTTCGCATATGAAGTTCAGAAACTCCGAGTGTGATGGTTGTGATCAGAAACTCCGAGTGTGATGGTTGTGAAACCTCTTCATTATCATTATATTCGTGGCCATTAAATAGAATTTATAAAAAAAGAATTGTTCTTTATAGACTTAGTAATATTAAATAGTATTGCAAAAAAATATTTCCCAATTAGATGTTTCTAGAATGCAATTATTTGTCAGAATTATAACTTTGCATGGATACCTTTACTACATAAAAACGTTTTTAATTAGTTTGAAATGACCTGTACACACGTAAGGACCAATTTTAGACCATAATTGCTTGTTCAGGTTGATTTTTTATTTATTGACGTTATTAAATTTATATGCCGCCCACCTACGTTCGATTAGACTAAAGACTGGTGATTGGAAGGTGACACGTGTCGGCAATTATACACAAAGCCACAAAAAAAATTTATGAGTTTTGGGGGTCTTTTTCCATACCATACCAAGGTATTCAACGTTTCAACTTCGATTTTAGTACAAAAGGTTACAATAGTTTCCTATTGATGCGAGTGCCAGGGCGAAACATTCGATGTATGAAATTGGATAACGACTCCAATATCGTGTTTCAATTGTACTCCGAGAAAAAATATTTATATACCTTTGAGAATTATAAACTTGAAAACACAATGGTATGTCAAGACTACAATTACTAATACCACATACTCTTTTATATTCTTCATCAGAATATTATATCGCTCCACATTTTGCAATTGGGTAGGAAATTTTTGTATCAGTTAAAAGCAAAGCCTCTATAAATTTATCCCTTTTATATAAATGGTACACCAAAGCCCTTATATTTCTTTCTTTCGATTTGCACGAAATTTTGCATACTGAATTGCGCCTAGATTTAGATATATCCCACATATATATTTTTTCTCCCGATTTTATGTAAATGGTGTATCCTATATTTGTGGTTCATTAAATATCGGTTAAACCGTTTCATATTTCGCTAAATCTACGATATAAATTGTTCAATTTCAAGCCATTAGTCCCCATAGAGCAAATTAATGCTCTAAAGCTCTTGAGGAAGTTAAAGCTCTGGTTACTACTTGGGAAGTAAAAGTGAAGTAAATATAGGTAATGAAAACTTCGATTAATTTTGCATTCACATTCCTCAAGACTCAATATTGCCAATGTATATGAGTGGTGGTATATGAGACTTCTCATTCCAAAGATAAGTAGGTAGAGAGACACTTTTCAAAAAATTTACTGTTTGGAATTACTATACTGAAATCTTCAAATGAGGTAAATTGGTATATTGTAATTTCGGGACTTACATTTCCCATAATATTACCATTACTAATTACGAGATCTTCTTCGCTTCTTGGTCTCAGAGCACTTCTGTTTTATTGAAACTTAACCAAATGTTCCAGTGGTTGGAGATTTGGCAGCAGGTTAAAAGCAGGAGGAGATCGCCAAATCCACTCAATAAAAGTTTTTTTTTCAAAAAAAAAAAAAAAAAACGTCCATCCAAGAAAGGTTCAAAGCTGATGGAGATGTACTTTTAGGAGCCCTAGTTTTAAGGAACCCCTCAAAGCAAGACTGTTGAATATCCAGTGGTTGACGATTTACGATCACGTTGAAATAAGTCTAAGGAATACTTATTGGAGCCCCCATTTGTAAGAAGCAATGCAGATCGATGACTATACAGTGGTATTTGGCTTCCAAGGAAAGCATCATTTGATAAGTATAAATTCAGACTTCGTAGTTTTGTCCGAAAGATCTTTTATTCCCATTTATAAAGAATTATCAGGACTAATGCATCATCGACATAAGCCATTGACTTCATTTTGGCTTCATCAAATTTCATTAGAATTTCATTTATTGCCACCAAGAACCAAAACAAAGAGTATGCCTCCTGCGTTGTACCTGTAATGACGGGTTTCATTATGGAACTCTCTCCAATGTGTAGTGATGATTCTGCTTTCTCAGAGTCGAGGAAACTTTACTGAGCTTGAAAGCCCCTTCAATATCAAGGAAAGCTGCCAAGGTGGAATCGTAATATTTCTTCCAAACTTAGTTCAAGTTCGAAGAAAAAAAAAGAGAAGGAGGAGATGACCGATATTCCCCGGTCATCTCCTCCTTCTCTTTTTGTCCCATAAAATGGTCAATATTGTGCTAATAATTAATTTTATAATATCATGCGACGGGCTATCAGATTTGAACCAAACTTTGCACAACCTATTATCTTTACCAAGCCTAGATCAAGTCCGAAGATGGGACCCAATGGCCCTCTCCTTCTTGTACCTTTCCCCCACGAATGGTCAATCTAAACTAATAAAGGGGTAAAGTGTTTGACTGACTTAGGGATTCATCAACGCCCAGACGAAACGGCTGAAGCTAGAATTTGGAAATTTTGGGTGAGGGTCACTCCTAGTCCGAACTTGTCAGATTTTTGGAAATTCTTTCTAGAATGGCACGAAAAGTACTAAATATGGTACCATTTGTATTTGGGAACCGTCGGAGCTAGAACTCTGAAATTCGGATTGAGGGTCATAAATGGAGTGTAGGATAGATGTACCAAAGGGTTTATGAAAGTCCGGACTACAAATAATCGAACAGTATTAAAATGTACTAAATTAGTTACAATTCAGCATGTAAACGAATAGAGCTAATTTGGAATGCGAATCAAGGTTGAGAAGTTGAGTCGATATTAGGAGGTGATTTTGGAATTGTACCGAATTTAGTAGAGTTTAGTACTTTTCGATTACATGACTAAGTATACAAAAAGTACTAAAATGTACTAAATTTGGTACAAATTGAATTTGGAGGAACGGATGGAGCTGGAATCCTCAAATTAATATTGCTGTTGAAGTATAGGATTGGTACTCCGACGGTAATGTACTACATTTGGTACAGTTTGGATTTAGATGAACCGATAGAGCTGGAGCACTGAAATTACGAAATAAGATTATTGTTGGAGTGTAGAATTGAGGTATTTCAATATTTTGGGAAATTTGGGATAGAGCTGAAACACTGAAATTTGGAAGTAAGATGTTTTGTAAATTTGTACTTATGGGTATTACTAAGTGGTACTAAATTTAATAAAATTTGAATTTAGATCTGGAATAGTAAACATTTATTTATTTTATATTAAAATTACTGTTGAAGTGAATTGGGGCATGGATGTAGTTTTGGAAATTTGGAATTTATTTGGAACCGTTACTATTTTTGGTACCATTACTAAATGGTACTAAATTTGATACAATTTGGATCTAGGTCAACCGACGGAGCTGGAAACCTGAAATTTGGAATTAAAATTACTTTAGGAGAATAGAATTTAAAAATTCGTACTTATGTGTACTAAATTTATTACAATTTCAATTTCGGATGAACTGAAGGAGCTAGAATCCTGAAATTAGGCAATAATATTTTCATTTGATTGCATGATGTAGGTAATAATGGAAATTTGTACTTATTGTACTAAATTTGATACAATTTGGATTTAGGTGAACAGATGTACTTATGATTGTTAAGGTAGGTAGTTATGGAAATTTACATTAATGTGTACTAACTGGTACTAAATTTGGATTTGTGTGAACCTATATTTGAAATTTGGATTTTTGGGAAAGAAATATAACAAGATTACAAAGTGTAATAAATAATACTAAATTTAGTAAAGAGTTAGATTTCTGTTGCGATCAGAATTGATGTGTAGTGTTGAGGTATAGAGATATTTGTGGAGATACATAATATAAGAGAAAATAGGTACCAAATGGTACTAAAATTTTAATTATGGCCGGTATTGTTTTTTTTTTAATAATTCCCATATTTACTAACGAAGTAGCGGGCATATGCTAGTATTTTGTAAACGTAATTTGAATGGAATAACCGACATTAATTACGAACATTAAATCCAAAACCTATATACCCATATACCTTATACAAAGCGAATAATAAAACCTGTGTGTAATTCCGAAGACCTCCCCAAACCATATGATGAGGGTATATATCTGTCGCCAACAATTGTTTTCTTTAAAATTAATATACTTATAGAAACGACCTTCCGATTTTCGATATTTCGAAGTATACAGCCGCAAGGTCCAATCAAATTGACAAAAAAAATCATATTTTTATAGACAAAATGTCATTAACATGGTAACCCTGCTTACAAGCCCACAATCCATTTGTTTATACTCCACTTTCATGGTAGCAATCCCTCTTTGGCATTGTTGTTGTTTTTGTTATTATTATTGTTGATGATGTTGTTTACCCTATTTTGCATCCTCTAAGGACCTTCTATTTGCAAATGTCCATCAGCAGCAGCATGTTGTCCTCTTCGTAGTCATCTCCTTTTTTGCTGTTGTCATTTTGTGCTTCTATGGGGTCTCTCTTTCTTTGTTTGTTTTTATGATTGTGTGTTAAACTATCTCTGCATCATGCATCGTTTCAATTCACATTCGCATTTAGAGATTCAATTCAGTCCAGTTTAGTTCCAAGAAGCCATAAACATAACCATGAAATGGACGACACACCAAAAACAAAACTTCCTTGGTTTTTAGTAGGCCACAAAGGAATTTGGCAGGAAGGACAGATCCGATACATACACAAAACTCAGGCACACACACACATATAAATAGCATTCTATTAGCCAGCCAAGACACATTTTTTCTAAACACAATATTTTGACCAACTCTGGACAACACCAAAAACCAAACGGAAGGGTATATAGCAACAACGGCAGCAAGAAAGGCACACATCCTTTGCATGTTAAGAAGCAGAAGAAGACGATGAAGGAAACATTTACGTTGCTCACCCATTCCGTATGTGAATAATGAACATTTTTATAGCTTTCAAATACACATGAAATGATGATAATATTGAAGATAAAAGACGACGATGAACGATGAAGTTTCTCCCCTTTTTTCGACTGGGTGGAATATTGTTATGGAGTTTGCTGGTCATTTTTATAGCACTTCCGGAAAGTACTTATAATGTAGTTGATGCTACTGGTGTTGTTGGTAGAGTTATTTGCTGTATTAACGCTACTTGTCTTCTTGCAATGAATGATGCATAATTTGAAATTGTGGCTTAAAGCCAAATACGAGTAGCAGCTAAGCTATGGCAAGGCTTATTCCCTGGGGAGAATTTTTATGTATAGAAGAAATGATGATGACGACGACGATGCTGCTGCTGCCGGTCAGAAGGTCAAAAAATGAAATCAACACACAAGTTCACTTGAAGAACAGAAAAACATGAAATTGAATATATGAAACTGGTTATATGTGTGTGTTGATTTCAAATAAATCTGCCTTATAGTCTTAAGGGAAAAATATAAAAATATGTATGTATGATGCCTGTGTGTGCTTATGCATCTTTTGGGACCAGTGTTGCCAATTTAGCACTTTTAGTGCTAGATTTAGCACTTTTTAAACTCGTTTAGCACCAAAAAAAGTGACCTAGCACCTAGCACTTTTTTTAGCATTTTTTTTTAGTAATTTTTTTATAATTTTTGTTTCATCCTAACAAATTTTCCCGTTTTTCGATTTCATATTGACGCATTGAAAATTCCCTATGTTTTACGCGATGAATTTGATTTTCCAATGTTAAAATAGAAAAATTCCGGGAAACATATATTTTTATAACGTTCACCACACTATGGTACAGGGTATTATGTCTTTGTGCATATGTTTGTAACAGGCAAAAGGAAACGAGACAGACACACGGTTCCTTTTGAGAATATGCATCGAATCACTTTTTAAGCCGATTTATACATGTCCGTCTGTAAATTGTAAACAAAGTACAACTCGCATTTTTGATTCGAATTGGATTAAATTTGACACCGCTCATTTATTTGGGGAAATAGGTTCAGATGTAGATATAGCTTCCATATATATTTTCGTCCGATTTTAGGTAAATAGGGCACACAAGGCCCTATATATCCTTCAATTTGCACGAAATTTGTGCATAGGGTAATGAATGAAGACCAGAACGACGTGTGTTAAATTTCGTGAAAATCGGTTCAGATTTAGATATAGCTCCCATATATATTTTCGTCCGATTTAATGTAAATGGTGCACCAAAGTCCCAATTAATCCTTCGATTTGCACGAAATTTGGCATAGCGTACTTAATTGAGTCTAGAATGATGGGTGGTGAGTTTCGAGAAAATCGGTCCAGATTTCGATATATGTAGCTCCCATACATATTTTCGTCCGATTTTATGTAAATGGTGCACCAAAATCCCTATATATCCTACGATTTGCTTGAAATTTTGCATATGGTACAGAATTAAGTCTAGAAAGATCTATGTTAAATTTCATGAATATCGGTTCAGATTTAGATATAGCCGATTTTAGGTAAATAGTGCACCAAAGTCCCTTTATATCCTTCGATTTGCACGAAATTTGGTATAGGATACTGAATTGAGTCTATGAAGAATTGAGAATAATGAGTGAAATGTTTCGGAAAAATCGGTTCAGATTTCGATATAGCTCCCAAATGTACATATATACTCACCCGATTTTGCATTAATGGTGTACCGAATTATTGTGTTTTGTTGAAATTGGTGCAGATGAAGCCATAGCTTCCATATGTATTTCGAAAGGGTGTCTGATTGAAATTGATTGATAATTGTCTTGGTTTGCTAACCTCCAAAATCCCGCAATGTGAAATTACAGTTACTTTGGGGTAATGGGGTACTGCCGTTAACCAGCCACCCTAAATATGTACATATATTAATAATTTCTGATAAGGAGATTTTTTACTCAATTTGAAAAATCAAATTAAAGCCAATTCGATTGTATAACGTGTTTATTAGGGCTACGCTTAATAGTGGATCAATGTTGATAATTTTTAGTAAGAAGACTTTCTACACAGGGAGAATCCGAAAAACAAAACCGCATATTAGATTGAAAAATGTGCCCAAAACCTTAAAAAAATTAAATATTGGGCATGGTGTACACAAAAAAGACCAATATACATATTTAATTTCCAATACCAAATGTCCTAGGAGTAGTGCAATATATGGGAAAAATTCCAAAGCTCTGTTTTCAATATTGCGACCTCAATCGGATTGACATGGCTAAATCGACAAGGAGTAGCCTTTAAGAATAAATGGGGTCTCTGATGAATATTTCATTATTACATATTAACAATTTTGTTCATTTAATTTTTTAGCACTTTTTTCTGGCACTTTTTTAAAATTTCTAGCACTTTCTAGCATTTTTTTCAACAAATTCTAGCATTTTTTCTCAACAGAGTTTTGGCAACACTGTTTGGGACTAAAACAATTATAATGTTGTCAAAATTGAGTGTTAAGTGAAAAAATTTGTTCTATGACTTCCTGATAAGATGACATTCGACATTTAAGGAGCAAAAACTAAATTTTGTCTATGTAGGTTAAACTCTAGCAAATCTTTATATTTCAAAGGGGGTGGGTTCAATGATCGACAAAGAATATTTTTGCACCATTATGAATCAATGCTTAAATTGGGCATTATTGCAAAAGAAGTGTTTAGTTAAATGCAATTGGCTAATATGTCTCTTTTAAATGCTAACAATTAAACACGTCGTTGAGCTTCTTATATCCCCCACCGAATTGAACTTATACCCTACGCCAAATTACAGACACTTCGGTACAAAATACTTAAAAAATAAGGTCAAAATAGGGACTTGAAACATTTCTTCCCAGAGAGCTTTTTTACTCTGAAAACCGAAAAATCCAAATTAGTAACAGCTCGTTTGGACTCTGCGGCTAACATCTACGAAATTCAGAAAGTGCTCTGAAGCACTACATCACATTTTTATACCCCAAAGAACGATGTTGTAAGGGTTGAGGGTTATTATAGCTTTGTGCGGCCTCAAGAGTTTGTAACGCCGGGAAATATTGGTACTGGTCGCACCGATCGTAAAATCTGTATAATTTTTAAACACAATACATGCCACACTTTTGGATCAATCGCCACGATATTTTGGATGTTGAACGATTTCTGGCCAAAGAAGACCCCTATTATTTTTTGTAATGGTCGGTTAATATTGTCACTCTAAAGGCCACAATTTTTATCCGATGATAGATTGATATTGAGGGAATGAAATGGACCTAAAATTAAATTTTGTCGGTTTTTGGTCGCCAAAGAGGCTACAATTTTGACCCGAACATCACGAAATTCTACACAGAGAAATGCGTCTGACCATGAAATATGCATAACTGTTTTGGTGAACATCGGTCAATATTTAGCGGGTCAAATGAACCCAGTCTGTAAAAATGACAAATTTTGCATACTATCGCATATATATTGAAGCCTAGAGGAAACAGATCTGAGAAGTTGAGGAGAGTGGTTCACCTTTCGATTGATTCGTATATTGTTTAGTATTGCGATTACTACACTAAAGGGCGGAAATGTAGTGCTGATGGCTAGGAAAGTTTTGCATGAGATTCAGGTTATGGTCAAGGACGAGACCTATAATTTTCGTTCATGGTCAGATGATAGTTCGGAGATGAAATAGACCGGAAACTTAATTTTTTATGTTTTCTAGTCACTCTAGATGCTACAATTATAAGCCGAATATCACCCACTTTCCATGGGGAAGACAAACTGACCAAATAATTCGAATGTATGTCATTATAATGAAGATCAATATTTAGCGGTTCAAATGATACTCGGAATACTGATCCGCAGTATCATATTGTCGACACTGCTGGATATACTGCTCTGGTTTAAAAATATATTAATTATTAATATTAATTAATTTTCGGCAAATGACTGTACTAATAGATTTCTCGTAAAGTATCGATCAAACAATTCGAGATTTATGCTCGTTGGAATGGGTGACATTTCGCTGTTTTTTTTTTTTTTTTTTTTTGAGTTACAGGGTGTTTGAAATGGAAGTGAACAAAGAAAAAATTCGCTACGTTTTACAGGTTTTCTTTGACAAAGTCGAAAATGCAAGCCACGCGGCAAAAATTGTGAATGGTGTTTATGGTTCCGAAACTGTAACAACCAATTATGTGGAATTTTGGTTTCGTAAGTATTTAGGATAGTTGCATTAAATACGCACAACGAAAATAGTTCTATGGTCAAGAAAAATTCAGAGTTCAAAGTTTTAAATAGAAGTTTAAGTCAAAACATGGAACTAACGTCTAACAATAAAAAAAATTATAAGATATATTTAAAAAATCAACAGTTCTGAATTTTTTAAACGGTATTTGTTTCTTAATCTAGGCCTAAGAGTTCTTCAAACAAATTTTTTTTGGAAATCTTCTTTAAAGATAATTCTTTACAAATCTAAGCATAAAAGTTTTTTACTAAATATTTTATTTACACAATTCTATGTCTGCGACTTACTTAACAAAATATTTTTTTAAATCTTCACCATTCAACGTATTTAAGCTTCTTAATTCACCAAGATATTTTAAGGTAGTTCTCGGACTCTTTAAAAAATATTAATTATATAAATTTACCAAATCGAAACGTAAGTCTACGAATTCCTTAAAAAATATTATTTTTACTACTTCCCATTCTGTATTATTTTAAAAATAATTTTTTATTATTTAAAAATATTTTTTAAAAATAAAAAAAAAATCTTAAAAAATATTTCTTATAAAAACATCCGCCTCGGAATTCTTTATAAAATATTTGTTACAAATAAACGCACCTCAGAATTATTAAAAAAACTACATGTAGGAATTTTTAAAAAACATATTTTTTATAAAAGAATTCTAGGAATTCTTTAAAAATATTGTCTTACGCCTCGGTTTTTTTGTAAATATTTTGTATTTTCAAAATTCTATAAAAAATCAATATATAAAAATCTACACCCCGGAATTCTTTAAAATATATTTTCATAAAAATTTAAGCCTCGGAATTTTTTAAAAAATATAATTTAAAACTTTCGTATAAAAAATACCAATCCGAATTTTTAAATTTTTTTTTTTGTATTTTAAATTTTAAAAAATTTAAACCTCATTACCCATCGATATTTCATAAATAATACCCACAACTATTCATTCAATTTACAACATAAAAAATTCTAATTATCATCAGGAAGTCTACATAATTTTATCGTACAATTGACAATTAAATTGGGATTAAATTTCAACAACATTTAAATGTTTTTTTTTTGCAATACAATTGTCAATCAATGATTATTATTAAATTAAAATGTCATAATGTCAACAACATAAAGTCAAAGACTACTTCATCGCAAAATAACACTGTAATGACATTTATGCGCGCTAGAGAGAGAGAGAGAGCGCGCAAAGGGTATTTAGAGATGACATTTTATGACAACAACATGTGGTGTGGTATTGGAGAATGAGGAATGAAGCTGTTTTTATTGCTAATTTTTGTTTTTTTGTTACTGTAATTTATAACATTGTATATCGAATTTTTATGGTTAAATCCACAATAAATTTTAATGATTTTTTTTTGTGTTGTGGCAATGCATGATTTTTTCCTTCATTCTAGTAAATGTTTATTTGATTCTATGTTGAGTTGTTAGTGGGTGGTACACCAAGTGGGACAAGATTTGAACTATAAAATTTATGAGAAGGAAAAAACATTGTACAATGTTAGTAAAGTTGATTTTAGTTTTTAATTTAAAATAGAATTAAATAGTTGGTAGTTGATATTGAATTTGTCCATAAAGTCTCAAGGATTTTGATGATAATTTAATTCAAACTAGTGTATGTTCGAATTAATTTATAATTGCAGGTTTAAATTTCAATAACTCTTGACGGCATATCAAAAATTTTAAAGCGTTTTTTGTCGAAATTTTACACATTATTCAGTACGTTCATAACTATATATAAACTAGAGGAAATTGAATTTCATACTTTATAACTTGGTTTGTTGTCAAAAATTGGGGATTCTAAAAAAATAATTTTTGTCCATCGAATGGATTCCATCGGATTCTCATTTACTATTTCAAAGTTCTCAAAATATTGACCCCATTTTGTGTGAGGTACCAGAAGAAGTGAACTATTGCGTTCCAACTTTGTATTTGATCTGTGTTTGTTAAAAACATTTTGAGCCATTGTGGAGGCGATACTAGAATTAGTGGTTATGCAGACTTTGATTCTCCATTCGTTTGATATTATAAAAATAAACTTTTTTCAACAATATTTTATGGGGGAGGCACCAGAAGCCGCGGATCCATATTCCCCATCGTTGCATTTCATTTAAGTTTGCACAAATATTAATATGGCAATGATTGGAAGAAATCGATTACTCCCTTCGAAAGTTATCATGCGCACCAGCCAGACGGACAGACATTTGTATATCGTCTCCAATTTGTCCGAAATGGATTTGGCCGACAAGAACTTAGCGTTAAAACCCAAAATTTAGCCATTCGTCTATGGGTATAATAAATATTTCTGTAGCATTACATATATTTTCCTGAAGTCGAAATTTAAAATACATAATTTGATTATGATTAATTTGATTATGATCTCCGACAATTATTGACGATTGATGAAATGGTTGAAATAGCGGTTATCAGATCGACATATCTTGGATCTATACGTATGACCCTGATACAAAATAGCAATCGACCGTGCGGATTTTCGAAAACGAACCTATATTAGAATTTTTCTGTTGTATGGGATCCTCAATATGCAACATATTCCGATAAAATCGAATCAGTGCAGAAACAATTTAAACTTTTTGCACTGAGAGATTTAAATTGGAATAGTGATTTTGTGTGCCTTCTTACACTAATTTTTAATCGATTATCTAAAAAGTAGGCGTATTATGTTGAACATTATTATGGTACTAAAATATTAAATGGTTATATACCCTCTGACTTCTTCATTAACTATTATATGCAGCTTTTCATCGCACAAATTTTTCTATGGGAGATCCACTCAGTAAAGTGTGTAATGATTCTGTGCACATACTCTTATGTACATTTTTGCAAGAATGTAGAACTTATAAAATATAATTTAATTGTATTTTTAAATGAGTAGTGCAACTTAATAATAAACTGGCTGTTGAAGTAGATTCTGTAGCTGGTTTTCTATTCCCTTCAAGATGTTGATTATGGTGTGTACGCGATCCCTTCAAAAGGGAGGTCGGCATTAGTGGGAATGTTCGAAAAAAAACCAAGCCCATCAAAGTTGGTTATGGAAGAAATAAAGATGTACATTCAATGTCGTGACATTAACGCGATTTCAACATACGGGGTCATGTACCTCAGGAGTATATGGGAAATTACAATCATTTAAATTCCTTGAAACTGAGGTTTGCAAGGTTATAACTCGCGAAATATAAACATATTGCATATAATTTAAATTCATTTCTATAAAATGAAGTGTTCTTGTCAAAATCTTAAAATATTGGTAATAAATAATACGTTTGGTGGGAGCTGTGATGGTGGTAATTTAAAAAAATGGGTGAAAATGTGTTAAAGCCAACGAGTTTTTTTTTGTGCTCCTTACTGATTTGTGGCTAAACTACACAACGCACGCACATGTGATCAGTGACTAAGTTGCAGAATACCCGATGGACAATATGGTTCTAATGTATGATTTTTCGATATAAACACTGCATCCACCCAAAATGGATGCTGACATTTTGAAGCCGGATTTTCGGTGTTTTTTGAATTTTTCTTATAATTAGGATGCGCATCCAGATAATGGACTAAACTAATTATAGGATCGTAGAACTCGTGATTCTGCTTCGTTTAGTCTATATCTCATGAATGTGCTCACTGTAGCTTCTTTGCAATTGGGTTCCAAAGACGAAAATTTGGTGCGTAAATTTTTATAAAAAACATATTTTTTGAGTCTAAAATTAAGAAAGTCCATTCAAATTCCGTGTAACCCCGCGTAATTTTAGTTTTTTTACGTGCCGGATCTAATGAGCCCACCCATGTTCAATTCAGCCCAATAAAACGGCGGGTATAGAATGTGGGGAAAACTGCAAAAACTTATTTTGACAAATTCGCGTATATAATCGCGTTTTTTCTTCGAATTGATTTCACGTACATTCATTCTTGTATTATCATATTCGCGAATCTGTGTGAAAATAGGTCAAAAATATATTGATACGCGAGTAATATGTGTATTTTATCCAAAATCGATTGTGGAGGCACATCCGTGGTTCTTAACCGATCCTTTTAATATAGGTGTCCTTTTCTGTATTTTCATAGAAGATTACTGAAATCGGATGCGCATAAAAATAGTATGCACGTTGCGCCATTTTTAGTAATTTTTAGGGTTTTTGCAGAGTAAAGTGCATCGAGCGGCACACTTTGGCCGCTTAATGAAACCTCGAAAAATGCATAATTATTGCAAGAGATTTATTCGGTTTATACGAAAACCGCATGCGCATCAACTGACTAAACCGTATTATCTTAACCATACCAAAAAATCAAGAATTGAAAAAAAAACATTTTGTGGCAATTCAAAAATTAATTTATTTTATTTTCAGATATTTTCAAGCTTTTATTTGTTTTTCGCGACTATTAAACCGTATTTCAATGTGATTTGACTAGAATGCAAAGAAAACAAATGTGTTTAACCATTTGTGAAGAAATTCACGAATTACGACAAATAGGAATTAATTTAATTTATATTTGAAATACAAGATTTAAAACTGCTATAACTTTTGTGCGCAGCAACCGAATTTGTAAACGCGAACAGATTTTGAATCAGCATATTTTCCTTAACCTATGTACCAAAAATCATGAATATGCTCGCAAAAAAAATTAAAATTTTTTTTTATGGAATTTTAAAGGAATTTTGTAATTTCTTATATATTAGGTTGGGGAAGAAGAAATCCACTATTTTTACATGAACTATAGGACTTTTTAACATGCTTCGGAATGTTCGATTTGGGCCAATTAGTTGTAATTTTAATTGTAACTTCATAATGCCTCTCTCATAGAAGTCTTGCTCTCTATTTGCAAACCAACTCTAGTAGTCGATTTTTACAATCCTCCCTAGATACCAATTTTTTATCATTAAAGAAATTTTGCAATCCAAAAAATGATGATAATCGCTTGGTGCCAAGTCCGAACTGTATGGCGGATGCATTAAAACTTCTCAACCAAGCTCCCGAGTGTCCTGGTTAAACACGACATCTCTCCTGTTGGTCAATTCTGACCGTTTGTGGCCTATTGTAAATGGTTTAGAATAGTTTTATGGTCGATTTTTAGCTCCTGGGCGATATTACAACTGCTAACATGCCGGTCAACTTCGATCATTTCTCAGATTTTATCGACATTTTCGAAGATCGGCATACCTGTGCGAGGTGCATCTTTAACATCAAAAATTCCTGAACGGAATCTACGAAACCAAAATTGCACATAATTGGTTGTTACAGTATCGGAACCATTCCATTTTTAACACATTGCAACTTACAACTGAATGCACCAAACAAAAAACATTTTTTTACTGCGAAATGTCAACCTTCCTGCAGTACAGCCATAATGGATTTCGTTTCCCAAACTAATAATAACAATATACGTGTATTACCTTTCAGACACTATCTTTAGCGTTTCAGATATATTATCCAACGATCATCAGAAGAAGAAATATTTTTTGGTTGTCCTAGATTCGGCTTATTTTTCACAGAATTGCTATATTTAAAGCGTTTATTTATAATCTCATGGATCGTAGAATGGCTTCTTTGAATAGCAGCACCTATATCACGCACAGATAATATATTTTGTTTATGTTTTATTATCAATTCAGTAACTTCTTTGGGAGTTTGGGCTCATTTGTTCGTGTAATTAAGATAATGTGGCTTTGTAGTTAAAAGAAATACTGGGTTCATTTTTTATGTAGATTTTTCAACTGTCCGGTTAATAAACTGATTCACTGTTTAAATCAACATGAAAATACTTTAAAGAACAATAACAAATTTTTTAAAGATAACTGTCGTATTTTCATTATTAAGGCTGTACCTTAAATATTACGATTTCCGTCACAATCGGTCAAGTGCGGATTATTCTGAACGGTCAATAATTTCACCATATAGAATTAGTCAATCAAGAAATAAAATTGCATCAGATTGTAGATGTCATTCGCATTTCATAAGTCTGTGTGATTCGAATTATGATAATGACTAAGATATGTTTTCCAAATAATTTCATATATTCAAATCTGAATAATGTCTCGATATGACAGATACAAAAATTAGAGAACTTATTGAAATCGTATATATATAACGTTTTCAAAGTCAAAACATTTTCTGGTCCCGAAGTTTTAAGACATATTTTTTCTACAAATTGTACTCATAAATTACGTGTACTTTTTTATAACGAACTATTTTTTCGGATCCAATTTTCAGATTTAATATATGTATACTGGTTTGGTCGCTGTCAACCTTTGCAAACAAATTTTAGTTGTAGTATCAGTTCTATTGTCAAAAAGGACACAAACCCTACCAATTTTACCTACTGAATTTTATTTTATTCTTCAAGGCCTACCTTTGACATAACGAAATTCATCTATAGCGAACTAATTTGCTGAGTACCTACCTTAATCTTATCAGGGAACTGTTTTGGATACCACTCCTAAATAATGGATAAATCTACACAAGACCTTTGATTTAATGTCCAAATTAGTTTATTGGAATTGCATTAAGATAGACTGTTCTTTTGCCGAACCCAACAATGGAAAATGGAATTGCACTTTGGACCGATGGAAAGACTTAATCGGCTAAGGCATGGGATGAAATCCATTCAAAAATGTCTATGTTCTCTCACTCAAATAAGAGCCAAGAAAGTAATTCAAGGATGTTCAAACTTTCTGAAAACACAACGTGTATCCTTGTAAATGTTTGAAACAGCTGCTGGAAGACATAAAAACCCCTTGACCACATTGTGTCGGTCTTTATCCTTTTATAATATTTAAATCCATTAAGGCCAAAAACAAATTTCTCCGTAACATGTGACACTTGCGTTTTTAATTTATGCAATTCTCATGCATCATTTTAATGCATGCAATCAATTAATAAAAAGGTTAAATCCTTTAAATTAATGTAATTAATTCTCTTAACGTTCATGGAAACTCATTTATCCTTTATGTTTTTGATTAAGCTCCAAGAACAAAAAATTACGAAATCCCTGCCCACAAGAAAAGAAAAATAACCCGCCGTAAATGACGACTTTAAAAAGTTATTAATCTACGTTGCAAAATTAATTATCCTTGTGCCACAGGCAAGTCAGCCAAGTCTGTCATTTCCTCCCTTCCCTTCACCTCCTCACAGCATTTTCTTCATATTGCATTACCAGGCAAATATTGAACAACAGGTCGATAGTAAGGATATAAAAAGCAATTATTTTATTTGTTCACTTCACTTCACTTCTTTTCTTTTGTTGTTCTTTTTTATACATTTCATTCGTTTGCGTATTTTGTTTCTTTCTTTTTTCTTGCAATTACCTACAAAAACAGGTTACTGTTTCTTCCACATCCAACGGCAAGGATATTTGAGTGGCAGCGGCTGCCGTGGCCGCTGCTGCATTGTTGTGATGATGATGATGGTTATTGTTGTTGTGACCATTATTGTGGCCGCCACCGCCACCGCGCGCTACTGCCCGGCCAGGAACATGTCGTGATGCATGCAAAAATGTTGCAGCAAAGGAAGATGATGAGGTCTCGTGGCTTTTCGAGGAAGACGACGACGAAGGTGTTTGCGGTGTTGATTCGGCCTCGGCCAAAGGAACTTGTGAGTAGCGTACGAGTATGGCGCGGCTAACGCGATTACTTCCGGTTAAATTTGATATGGCCCAATTCATGGCGGAAATACAATAATTATTTATTTTTTAGAGCATAAAAATAAAACTCCACGATATGTCTCCCGCACTTCAAAAGGTTGCCAACAATTTGTTGTGTTTCTATTTTTTTTTTCTTTTCTTCCGTATCCTTAAAACTATTTTTGGTATATCACTTGAAGGAACTGCGGATTTATTTCATGTTTCATGATATATATTTTTTTGTAATAAACGATTATTTTTTATTTTGTTGGCCCAAAAAACCATGCATGCACTATCCAAGAATGTCAAATTGCAACTGAAGCCCTGTGAATGACTTGAAAAATAACTAGAGAAACGTGATGGGGGCAAATGACGATGACAAGAACTAACTACAATAACACCAACAACAACAACAGCAGCAACAGCAATGTGGCAAAAATAGTAAAATAAGCATCAGAACCCCACCATTAGTGGTGGAAAGGAGGCAACGAGAGAAGCCAGGAACCTTCATAGTTGGCAATAATAAACACGGACACACCACAGCTGCACTGTGGCTGCATAAAAATCGCATTGGAAAGAAAATGTCTACGTGCACTGGAAAATTGAAGCGAAAGCATTTTTTTAGTCATTCAAAAATGATTACTGATTTTTAGTTGAGGATCTTTCCTTACTGAAATGCAATAGAAGTAAAATAATAGACATTTCTACCCAAGTTAGACCAGACAACTTTCAAACGATAAATTTGATACGATTTACTATGGGCCAGAGATCCCATTTTTAGACAGAATTAGAACAGAGGGTTTATAAATAAATATCTCATATAAGGCTTTCGGTGACGCTGATTACGATTTTGTAAAAAAAAAAGAAAATAAAAATTCAATAGGGTGGATCGAAAATGGCGGTCAATTTTTTTTAACATTTAATTAGTCAAATTATTTTCAAAACACGTTTTGTTAAATTTCATTCTCTTATTCTTAATTAATTTAATTGTAATTTCACATACTACTCGAATTTAAATACTAATTATTATAACTAAGAAATTCATATTATGTTCACACATACATTATAGTTCAAATATTATATTACTACATTAATTAAATTAAAAAATAAATTAATTAAATGGACAATAAAAATAAATAAAACCAGAGAACGTAGCAGTATAGTCGGACGGGGCCGACCATACGATATCCTACACAACTAACACTGACTACTTTCTGCTGATTTTTATTCCGACCCCTGACAATATTTCGTGATAGTTGCACCCTCTTGTCCGATTAGAGGTCAACAGCACCTCTTCCTTACATTGACATATATTCCGAATATTCAGTACAGTCCTTCCAATTACTTGTCCATATTCCATTCACCGTGTGTTGTGTTGTGATGTTCGGCTTACAATTGTGGCATATAGATCGACTCGAAATAATACAAAAAAATTAAGTTTTCGATCCACTTCATCTCAATAGTATTATCTGATCATCACCGAAAATTATAAGCATTGTCCTTGACCATAACTGGAACCTCATGGAACATGCATGCAAAATTCGTGAAGATTGGTCCATAACTGTGGCCTGTATCGTGTTTACAAATTATAATGGACAGAAGAACGGACGGACACACATGTCTAGATCGACTCAGCTAGTCGAGATATGACGATCGGTATGCTTAAAGGTGGGCTAGGATCAATATTTCGCGGCGTTACAAACTCTTGGGGCTGCACAAAGCTATAATACCCTGACAACATAGTTGTGTAGGGTATAAAAATTAAATTATATTAATAAATACTGCTCAAAATTTAAAAAAATTGTAAAACATTTTCATTTTATATCCCTGTAAAAAGTACTGGATTCTGCCAAAAAAAAAATCATGAACTGGAGACAAAAACGTTTTATTCTTCAGACCCGATATAAAAAATACTTCACATACAGTTTTGCAATCTCTCCTATCTTCTCCCGTCGCATATCATAAAAGAGATCTCACACAGAAAACATCAAGCTGGCAATGAGAGACCTAACAATAGAGTTCTTCCTGAAGCGGTTCTCCTTCTTCGATTCACTCAACAAAGCGAACTTGGCTATTCATTTAGTTCCATCACTCATTGGTATGTAATTAACTGTCATAATTCGGCCAATGGACGAGTGGAACAAAAGGAACTAGGTGAACTAAAGAATCGGAACTGAACGAGTGGAACAAAACGAACTAGGTGAACTAAAGACAGAAAAGGTGCAATTTCGTTCCTGAAGCGGTTCTCCTTTTTCGATTCACTCATTGTTAATTAACTGACATAATTCGGCAAATGGACGAGAAGGTCTAAATGAACGAGTGGAACAAAAAGAACTAGGTGAACTACTCATCGTTCCTTTTGCGGAATATTTCCATTGAACTAGTTCGTTCCGGAACGACCCAACAACACAGCGACATTAAACTGTGGTCTCATGAGACCTTTAGCTACTTGGCTATTAAATTTCGGTATGATGATCATTCTTCCGCATTTTTTCTCGTGTTACTCCGCTTGGGAGCATAGGGTTTAGAAAGAGCATCGCCTTTTTACTCGAGTATTCCTTGTGTTATGACATTGTTGACCCGATAACGCCAGAAACTTTTTCTTTAAAATCTTAAATATAATTTAAAACCCGAAATATTTTTTTAATCATTTTAAGACAGTTTCTTCTGTTTTGAGTCGAGCCTGATGACCGAAGCTTTTGCAATGAAAAGGTTTCCCCCTAGATTTCATCTTCATTGCAAACACTTCGGTCATTAAGCTCCACTCGAAAGGGAAAACCCTCATTTAAATATCATTCCTTACAGCCAAAACTGAAATAAATAAGAAATTTTTCCAGCTGAGCCCGGCTAGGATTCGAACCTAGGTTCCCAGAGCACCACAAATATTGCCACTAGTTGGCGTTGTGAAGGTTGAACAAAAAATATGTGCAATTGTAGGTGTGTGGATTAATTATATATCGCTACAACAAAAATCTGCTTTAAAAAGAGCTGTTTCTATAATGAAGACAAATATCGGACCTTGATAAATTTCTATTTAATTTTCAGATGCAACTTACAACATACGATCTTTATAAAGACACATAACCCAATATGCCTGGCCAGCGGCTTTACCGACAGTGTAACACGTCGCAGTATGATGTTCCTGGCTTTCCTTTTCATGGCAATAATTTCAATCTTGAAGCTCGACTCGAATGTCAAAAACTGAATTGAAAATTATTTAAATGATCATCACCTTTACAGGCAAAATTCATATCAGAAGGAGATTAGTCCTCGCTGATAGGTCTACCACCTATCGTTACCTAGAAACAATGTGTCACTGAATTTTTATGAAGTGGTTGTGGTCTTTGCTTACTCAGTGTTGTCATTTTCCTCTGTGTGGCGCTATCTCCCATTCTATTTGTAAAGCTTTTTTTCAGACTTGGTATGCTTGAGATGTTATGACTTCTAATATGTTTCTCTAAAATACTCCATAAGTTATATATAAGATAGGGACTAAGAAGGTGTTTTAATCACTTTTGGACAATTATAAAGCATCAATTCTCCAACCATCAGGGACGTGTGAGATCCCAAACACACACACAAAATCATTTTTTTCGTGTTCCTGAACGAACTCCAATCAGATTTTCTGGTTTTTGGGGTTTATGAATGGCTTTTTCAGTGTAAGTCTATTATGAAGACCATGCTTGTGCAAAATTCTTCGTATTGTTTCTTGGTTACATATATTTTCCGGATATTTCTCTGCGATTTCAGCAACTTTAGGTGCACTTAACTTTTGCCTATCGACCCCTTGTCGGAGCAACCATTTTCGTCTTTTATATTGAATATTCTTTCATTGATATTCTCGATTTTTATGCCTCAATATAATTTTTGGACAACAGATCCAGTAATATTGCGGATTTCCTAATTCAGCATGGTGAATAACTATTTTTTTGGATTAAACATGGATTTACCTCTGCTGGAAGTTATAGTCCGAGGTTAGTTATACAGGGTATCAAATATCCGCTTTTAATACAATTTATAGAATTGTTTACCCAATTTATTTTGAATTTGTATAAATTCAAAACACCTTCCTAACCACTTGCAACCACAGTGCCACAACACTTGGCCCCAATGCATACCCTAAAGGAAGGTGGTAAGCACAGATGTGTGGTAAGCATTAAACCCGTGTCTTTGACGTTCCTTTTTTTCTGAACACTTTTTAGCAAAAACAAAAAAGGAGGAAAGAAGAAAAACAAATGTTGTTACAATTACAATAAAAGCTAATAATAGTTGGTTGGTAGTGTCGAAGTGTAGAGGCTGCTTGGCTGGATCACACACACTCAACTCTCAGCCAACGAGTGACAGCAAGAGTGAGTCAAATCAACAACACAAAACACGATGGAGGGATAAATGGTGCAGCAGCAGCAATATGAAAATATGCAACAAGGCCAATGTAAGGGCAATAATGATGGCAACTTCTGTTGTTGTCGTTATTATTTTCCTCTGCTGTGAAGGTGTTGTTGGACCTGCGTTGTTGAGATATTACTTGCATTCCCATATTTACGTGCTGTCATATAGTATGCGAAATTGTAACCAAGAACGATGGTACGCGAGAAGGCACAACAGACAGACGAATAGTCCAACCCGCCGCCACCATCACTGGAAATGACGAACGAACGAACATTTCATTGAATATTCATTTGTCTGCAACAGAGTTTTCTGCAGCGAGAATTCCTTCATCCTTTGCATTCTCTACTCGGTGCATATTCTTGCAGCAATGATATTAGTACTGATGTTGTAGTTTGTTTGTTATTCGCCAGACTTTAAGATGGGCAAAAAAGCAGATAGTCAGACAGACAGACAATACGGGGTTGGTTAGTTGGTCAAAATCTATTTGGCTTTGTTGTTCTTTCTTTGCTGTTGCTGAGTGCAATAAATAAAAACGCTAAAAGCCATTGGCTGGCTATTCGTTGATTCCTTTGTTATTTCCCTTTTGCTTTCGCAAATAAACACATAAATAGATTGATAATTTAATTAGAGTATCTGTTGTTATTGTTTTAGCAACATTTGTCGGTGCTTTTCAAAATTTTTTAAAAGATTTCGTCATTTCTGGCAAAAAGATGAAGAAACAAATATATTGTGTTGATGGAGAAAATCAAAATACTGTCAATTATTATAAGCTAGCAATTTTGTTGCAAAAACATTAGAATATAGATATCTCTCTAATTTTTCTCTAATGTAGATAAAGGGCAATGGTAAATATTAGACCTATCGGGCAGAAAATGTTTGACCTGTGAGTTTTTTTTCTGATTAAAAGTAGTCGATATTTGGCAAATCATAGCCGAAAGGCAGTGAGCATAACATTCGCATGTTTCCGAAAATATACCGACTACCGCGACTCGAATAGCTCTATATTCTCATAAAATCCTGCACCACAAAAAACAGGGAGGAGGATTGAAATAATTAGCTCATAAAAGCTCAGTTTTGTGAGAAAATTTTCAGAAGGTTATTTTTACCAAATTGTTGTTGTTATAGCAATTATATATATTATACTTTCATCTGCTAATCGGGTTCTTCAAATTCAAAAATTTAACTATTTCAAGTCAGTTGGACTTATAATATGTCAAATAAGTCTTCAAGTATATATAAGACGGAATTCTTCTGCCCTTCAAAACACTATGGTACAGGGTAAGGAAACAGGCAAAAGAAAACGAGATAGACTCATGCTTATTTTTGAGAATATATATATATATATTTGAAATCACTTTCTGAGTCGATTAATGTCCGTCCGTGTGCCCTATTATCTTGTGAACAAATTACAGGTCGTATTTATGATCCGATTTGGATGAAATTTGGCATAGATCACTTATTTGGCTTAAGAATAAACCTCAGAATACATTCGAGTGCAAGCAAATTGTGCACCAAACAATAAACGTTTCTCCGATCGATATACAACTTTTGACAGCGCACTGTGCTGCAGCATAGTTGCTGAAATAGGTCCAGATTTACATATAACTCTCATACATAATTATGCTAGATTTCATACAAATGGTACACCCAAAGAAATCGGTGCCCGATCGACATGAAATTGTTCATAGGTGGAGTGTATTGGGTTATTTAAATTGGTTCAAATATCTATTTATATTCGTCCGATTCCATTTCAATGGTCCTCCAAATATGCTATTTCTGTTCTATCGACAGGATATTTACATAGAGCATCTCTTGTATGAACTCAAAGTGGTACTGAGTGTGAAGATGGCGTGTAACTCTATTGACTATCGAAAATTGTCTAGTTATCACTGATGTGAAGAAAAACTAATAAATAAAACGTCCTAAAGTCTTCACATATCTTTTTCAGATATCAAAAGCGGATTAACCCTCACCCACAGTTCACTCCTCTCAATTCCAAAGTTATAACCATTACTCCAAACATTACCATTACCACGACCAATCTGTTGACCATCAGTTTAACTTTCATGTCTTATGGATCCGCGTCTGCGGCATTAGTGATGGTTGGTGGAATCTCTGAATTTTGTCCAAGATGGGTTTATTATATGATAATTTCTGTGAAGGAGATTATAATCTGATCCTAGAGATATAAGGGACAACTAAGACCGCCTAGTAATGTAGACGACAATCGAGTCCAATGTTTGCTCAGAGAAGGTTGTGAAAGTAGTCCCAAAATGGTCGTTGTGCTATAGAAAATGTATGATCGATGTGAACTGATAATACAAGATCGTCTTTTGACATTCCGTGCAATAGAGGCATCCTTGGGCATTTCTTCAATCGGCATATATTCCACATTGCATGACCGCCTTATGTCCAGGTTTGACAATTTGACAATCACTAAAGAGCAGGCTTTTTTCGACTGGAGCCGAAAAATGGACGTTATTAGATCGCCACAAGTGACGAATCATGAAATAAAACAGCAATCCTGCACTTGGGTCAAGCCAAACCAACGAAAGATGTTCGTGAAAGTAGCACTTCGAAGCAAATGGTTGACTATTTCGTCGGAAAACTGCGGTGACTTTTCGGCTTAAGCAATGAAGGATAGTTAATTCTAAGTGGTACAGCGTAATTTGTTTGCCATGGGGCTTTTGAGAAATTCGAAAAGCTAGCATGAGTAGACGAACCATTGTGTAACCATATCAACGGCTTTTAATTCTAGGTCACGCTTTGCTCTTATCTATTACACGACTGATATGTGTGGAGGATAATCTTGGCTACTGTCGACACTATTTTAATCGACCTTAAAAAATCGATGGTTCCTCTTTTAATAGCTGGACAATTCTGTATCTTCCAGGAACGAAGTGGGTTTCTATCGGCATATTGAAGACTTTGATGAGCTGTTGCCCACAGTATACTCATATACACTCCCTGGCACTTTGAAAAGTTGATGTAAATAATGACGTATTCCTTTCTGGTATCCGAACATTATAATAATTCTGAGGTTCTGCACTTGCACTTGTTTAATTTTGGGTGGTGATATAATACCAGAGAAATGACGGGATGCAATTTAAGAAACCAAGGGAAGGATGTTACACTCTCCTCTGTTGTATTCTTATAGTGAAGTCCAAAAGTATTTTGTTTAAACAGGAAATTAAGATATATTCATATCTAAAAGACGAAAAGGTGTTCGTCTTTTAATGAAGACGCAATTGTGGTAGCCATATAAAAACATGACCAGAACATGTCATCCCAGAAAAAGATTTCTTATTGAAGATCTAAAGTGTTTCACATATATAAATGAACCAGATATGGTCCTCATACATTAGGAAATCCATTATTTTTATGTGAACTATAGGACTTTACTTAACACGCTTCGGAATGTCATTTGGGCCAAATATGCATCGTTTTGTTGTATGATTTGTTTCTAAAGGTATCTTCATAATGCCTCTCTCAGAGAAGTCTTGCTCTCTATTTGCAAACAAACTCTAGTAGTCGATTTTTAAATCCTACCTAGATATCAATTTTTTATCATTAAAGAAATTTTGCAATGCAAGTAAAAGATGATAATCGCTTGGTGCCAAGTCCGGACTGTATGGCTGATGCATTAAAACTTCTCAATCAAGTTCCCGAATTTTCTATCGATTAACTGTAGATGTGTGTGACCTAGCGTTATCCTGGTGGAACACGACACCAATTTCCAATTCTGGCCGTTTCTGTTCAATTGCTAACATCAAACGGTCCAGTGGTTGACAGTAGAGATCAGAATTTAGCGTTTGGCCATATGGAAGCAACTCATAATAACTAATCTCGTTCCAGTCCCACCAAATGCATAGCAGAACCTTCCTGGCCGTTAGTCCTGGTTTGGCCACCGTTTGAGGTGCTTCGCCGCTCTTTGACCAAGATCATTTTCGCACAGGCTTATAGTATGTGATCCATTTCTCATCTCCAGTCACCATCCGTTTAAGAAATGGCTCTATCTCATTCCGTTTGGCCAAGTCTTCGCAGACGGAAATTCGATCCATCATATTTTTATCTGTTAATTGATTTGGGGCCCAAACATCGAGCTTCTTTTTCAATCCTGCTTTGTATAAATGGTTTAAAGCAGTTTTATGGTCGATTTTTAACTCCTTGGCGATGTTACGACTGCTAACATGCCGGCCAACTTCGATCATTTCTCCGATTTTATCGACATTTTCGACGACCGCCCTATCAGATCCATATACACCATTTATAAGTTTAGCCGCTTGGCTTGCATTTTCGCATTTGTCAATGAAAAACTATAAAACGTACCGATTTTTCTCTTTGTTCACTTCCATTTTTAACGCTCTGCAACTCACAACAGAATGCACCAAACAGACAACAGCAACATCATTTTTTACTGCGAAATATCACCCTTCCAACGAGCATAAATCTGAAATTGTTTGATCGATACTTTACGAAAAATCTATCAGTACAGCCATCTGCCGAAAAAATAATGGATTTCATTTCCCCAACCTAATATTATTATTTGGTATTATTATAATATTATTATGTGGTATTGAACGGATGGTATTAAGGGAATGAAATATACTGTATATGTTCACCCCGGGAAAACAAGATTCGGGAAATATGCAAGGATAAGAAAGAGGACCTGTTGAACTCTATTTGGTCAATGGGGAACAAATATATATAGTTCAGGCTCGGAATATACATCCACAGAATGTTAGAGTTCCGTGGTTGTTGTGTAGGGTATCATATGGTTAGCTCAGTCCGACTATAATGCCCCGCCCTCACTGGTTTCAAATTTTTATTGTTTGAAAAAATTTATGTGCCTTTAAACATCATATTTTTTATAAATTCTCAGAAATTAAACGAACAAGTTATTTTCCTGTTCTCCTTAACACAATTATGGCATCTTGAGACTTCTCTCCCTCTGATGGTTGGATTGAAAAGGCCACTTCATTATTAGAAAATGACCTTGTGAAGACCATTCGCATACATTTCAAATACACAATAGGGTATTTGAATGAAATTATGTCAGACGCCACTGCTACAAAAAAAACTTAAGAATTTTCATTGTAAAAATATTTTTTAAGGACAAATTTACATACAAATTGATAAAGGACAAAATCAAGTGGGACACCATTATCTGTCTGGAGCTTCTGTTCTTACAAAAGAAATAGTGTTAATGATAATTGCAGGAGTAAAGAAATGGAAGGATAATCAGCTGAAATGGATGGATATTCATCTGAATTTAATTTATAGATTGATGGTGGTTGCACTGCGTTTTTTGTTCCGTCTAGTAGGACAATGTTCGTATATGTATGCGAATAAGTACATCGAGCAAAAACTTAAGGCCTTTCTTCTCGCTACAAACAATGTACGGATGAATGGGGAAGGGAACCTTCAAGGTTCCCACTTAATCGTCATTACCACCATCAATGTCGTCAAACAATACCATCCATAACCATTGACAGCGCTATCATCATCATCGTTCTCCTCTCCTTCTCATCAACATCGTCGTCGTCGTGGTACACATTTCCATTTCATTCTACTTTCCGTTGTTGCTGTTTTTGTATTCCGAGAACGTTTTAGCGCATAAAAAAACGATACGAAACGAAAAAATAAATCCATGCACACTGGAAATGTCGCAAATAAGTAGAACAGATACCCATAGAAAACAAGTGCGTATCCAGTGATATGAAATGTGTGGAAAGGGTGAAAGGAAGGGTTCGTTCCACGTATATTTTTTTTTCAGGAAAACGAAGGGACAAACAAGAGATAAGCTCATCATGAATTTTTAATGTCCGCAAACAGCCAGCCAGTCAACCAACCAACCATTTTTTACAAACACACAAACCAATGGAGGGTGATCGGAACGTCAGTGTTACGCCAATTTGTGACACACTACTAACGCTTAGTTGTCGCCAGTCAGCATTTGTCACTCAAATCATGTGTCAGCCAACCCGTCCGCCAGTCAGTCCGACAGTCAATAGCTCAATATGGAAAAAAGTGAATGTGCGTATTTGGAGGACATTGACGAGTGAAGAACACTTTTCTGAAAGCACCAACTTTTACCCATTATTATGTGATTGAAGGGGTTTATCGTCGTTTCTTTTTCAGTTTTTACTTTTTTTGTTTTTTCGTAGACCAGAGATAATTTTAGCCACATTTGCAGAAAAAAAACCAAGCCCGACCTAAAAATCAATAATTTACACAATTGTGGCAGCAACCTCAAAACTCATCAAGGTACGTGATGTTTGCGGGGTTGTCTTCTATATGCTACCCCCTTCCTCTTATCTTATCCTCCTGAAATTCGCACATATGCCGTTAAATACCGAGCATTTAAAATGAAAATAAGTGTATCCCATGGAGTACAGTGGTTGAAAAAAAATAATTTAAAAGATTGATACTTGCGAGTAATAAGAGGGCAATTTTAGCCGCTTGGCTTGCATTTTCGCCTTTGTCAATGAAAAAGTGTAAAATGTACCGAATTTTCTCTTTTTATTAACTTTAATTTTTGACAACCTGCAGTTCACAACTGAATGCACCAAAAAAAAAAACAAGCAAATTAATTTTTTTTTGCTGCGAAATGTCACCCTTCCAACGAGCATAAATCTGAAATTGGTTGATGGATAGCCTAAGCAATACTAATTGTGGCCAGGCCCCATCTGACATTTCCATTAGAAAGTTTGTTACGTTATAGCATTAACGTAATCAATACGTGCGACCATGTGTTGTGTTATTTGCTATGATTTGAAGAGTCAATTTGACAAAAACATGGAATTAATATTTTAAAGTCCTGTATGGAATCTTCGAGTGGACGTAGCTATATAATTGTTCTCAATTGCTTTTTTTTAGTATGTCTCCTCTCTACAGTTGTTGTTGGTAGGGCATTATCTGTTTATAAAGAGTACAGATTATCTTCCTCAATGGGATACCTCAAGTTGTATTCGACTTTCGAATTTTTCGATACGATTTGTAATCGAATCTAGGTGAGGTTAAAGGATGTCGAGCGTACTCAGCACGTTTTAACGTAGGCCATGTGTTGTGTTGTTTGCAATGATTTTAATATTTTAAAGCTCTTTAGCGAAAGGAAAAGGCTAGGAAAGGAGAAGATAATAGAGAAACAAGTTAGATATTTTAGCTTAACTATGTCGAATGCTTGGCAAAGCTGAATATTCTGGGAAGAATACTTGATTATCAATTTTATATATGTGTAGGGCTTTATATCCACAAAGTATATGCACAATTGTTTCCAGCTCTTCGTCATCCTCACAGTATTCCACACTAATCCTACAGTGACCTATTAAGTTTTCGACAGTGATATTGATCTTCCTTTTCCTCTGCCACAGCCACGAAGTAGGTTCTATGTCGTGAAAATTCACAGGCCAGGTGGTTTTGCAAATACGGCATCCAATATTATAACGGTCACATTAGATAATTTTAAAATTGCAAATAAACCTTTGAAATTAATATCATATTATCGTTCGCAAAAATGTACTGCAGTCGATTTTTTAAATATTTTTGAAAATGTTTTGAATGGGATTGCACTAAATCCCATCATAATTCTTGAAGATTCTTACATTGATATGTTTCGCAGTGCCCACTACTCTGAATTAGAATCCATGTTCCATAACTATGACTGCTATAATGCACATAACATGGTCACACGGCCAAAAAGTGGGTCGTGCATTGACCATATATTTAGTAATATATATGAACAATTATTTGTAGATTCTGTAGAATGCGATCTTACAGATCACAATCTGCTTTCCTGCATATACTTGTGTAAAAGAATTAAAAATTCAACCAAGGAAGTTGTAAAAAAATATTGTAATTACAGTAAAGCAAGGGAAATTTTACATAGCATGCTACCCGTGGATACCAACCAGATGAATGTTTCAGTACTTGTAGATGAGCTAATCACTTCTATGGGTGACGCAATTGAACAATCGACTACAACAATTAAAACTAATTCAATGCTCCAATTTGATATTTGTCCATGGATAAATAAAAATCTTCAGAAACTTATATTACTGAAGCAAAAATTATTGAAAAAACGAAGAAGATCAAAGAATAGGGATATGGCTAATCAGGAAATACTAAAAAGAATAAGCAGAGTGATCAAAATTGCAAACAAAGTGTCTAGGCAAAATTATTACCTTGACAATTTAGAGAGAATTGGGAATGATCCCAAAAAATGCTGGGCTTTTGTAAACAAATCACTGTTAAGAGGAAAACCCGTAAATATGTATGTACAAGATTCTAATGGGAACGTAATAGTAAATGATAGCGACAAAGCTACTTGTTTAAATAATTACTTTATTAATATTGTATCTGAACTTAGAAATCAAATGAATATAAGTCCTGATGATTCGATTAATGCTTTAAGGACTCTTTCTGGGATAAGTAATGTGTTCCAAATCAACACTACAAATCCAGCTGATATATTGTCTATTGTGTCTAAGCTTGAATGTAATAAGTGTCCTGGCTATGACAACATTTCAACAATATTTCTTAAAGAATGCATACAAGAATTATGTCCTGTATTTGCAAACATTTTTAATAAAATGATAAGCACTTCCATATATATCCTGATGCATTAAAAATTCATAAGGTAATACATATACCTAAGATATGTGATGCTAAATCGTATTCTGATTATCGGCCAGTTGCTGTATTATCTGTAGTAGATAAAATATTTGAAAATATCTTGTTTGACAAGTTATCGGATTATTTTGAAAGCAATAATCTTCTTTATGACATGCAGTTTGGATTTAGGAAAAGTTGTAGTACGATGGATGCAATTTTAAATTTAAACCATAATATTTGGATTAGGTCCCCTATTATTTTTGATTTACCTTAATGACATAAAAAATGTATCCCTTGACGGCAAGTTAATAATGTTTGCTGATGATATATATTTACTGTATCCCTATAAGCATGATATTGAATTGAAAGTGGGAATGGAACGTGATGCGGCTTTGATTGTTGAATTTACTCGATTGAATAGATTGCTTATAAACCCAAGCAAAACTAAAATAGTTCGATTTCGTCCTTATTTGTCAAGAGATGATTCCACTTCGTTTTACATCTATGTTGATGGGGAAGTCTTTAATGAGACACTATCTACTAAGTACTTAGGAGTAACACTTCAAAGCAATCTATCCTGGGATTTGCATATAGATACTGTTAAAATTAAGATAGCGCCTGCAATTGGAATCCTATATAAGATGCAAAATAATTTAAACTTAAGAACTAAGCCTTGAGATATTCCACAGAGTCATTATATAGGGACTTTGCACTAAATGTATTACCTATTCATGGACGACATATATATCAAACTCTAGTTTATATTTTCAAAAATATGAAACAAATTGGCCACCATACAATCACTATTCCACAAAACCAAAATAATGTGCACACAAGAAATCAGAGCAACCTGCGAATCGCAAGATGTAGATTGGAAAAAACCAAACAAAGGATTGATTATATTGACAGTAAATGATATAATGAATTGCCACCAGATATAAAATCACTACAGAATATTTCGAAATTTAAATCTGCCTGTAAAAAATACTTATGTTCCATAAAAGAAACACTTCTAGTATGAATGTTTACTAAATTTATATTTTTAATTAAATATTAACATTTAATGATGTAATTTTAAATGTTGTCAATTGCCTCAATAATGCCACTAGGGCGCTGAGGCCAAAATACAGAAATGTAAATAAATATAAAAATTTAATAAATAATAAAAAATGGCTAACAAATACAGTACACCTATAAAACAGAAAAAAAAAAGTTACTCAGACCATCTGTTACAGGCTTTCCTGCAGTAGATGATGCAGCGTAATATACGAAATGTGGTCGCACAGATCTCTGAAACAGTATATCGTATGACTTTGACCTCGAGCAAGCTTATCAGCTATTTCATTCCCATTTGCAAGAAAGTAACACAAAAATAACGAGTTTTCGGAAGTCATTTATATTAGACTTTTGAATTTGTAGTATTCATGTTTATTGTCTTTAGGGATGCCTGGCTATCGACATACCGCTCATTTGCTGCAAGACCGGTATAAATCAAAAAAATCAATTTTGCAGAAAATGCATTTTAAGTTTCAAATTGACTCAACAAGTAATCAGGGTGTGAAAGAGGTACTCATCTGAATTTTTTACACAACAACTCAAAAATCACGATTTTGTGGTCGAGGATTGTTCCGAAGTATTTGACTTATAGGGAGACGTTCATAAGTTCGTTCATATTGTAGATGTGCCTCGCTTAGAATACAAGTAAAAAATCCTTATAATCACGAGAAAGCCACTATTTTTTCAAAAAATTTAAAAATGTATTTAATAACAAAATTATTTTACTACTTTCGTCTACTTTAACACTATTTGCCTTAATTTTTTAGTCTCTCAAATGTATTACTCAAAAAAAAAAAAAAAAACTCCACGCATTGTAAGGCTGTGTTTTGGTATCGCCCTCCGCTTCTCCCCTCACTTCTCGGTTATAAGTTTGGACCCGTTTGACTACAACCGCTATTTTTGCACTCACTCGATTGGTTTTGCATTCCATTGTTTATTTCAGACACTGGTTGATTCAATAAAAGATCTAAAATATATCTTCCGAAGTTAGTTGATGCGCCATCAATTACCATAATACTACCTATAGTTTTTGGATCTTGAGATATTACGTTACGAAATCTGGTAGTTTCGTTATCTCCTTCGATCGGCTCACTAAAAGGTACCCAAGACTGGCGTTAAGTATTCTTGATTTCACTTTTGTACTTATTGAATTGAAGCAAAGTTCTATGATCAACAAAGTACAAAGTCAGTTTTAACGATCGGCTCTTAATTTTATGGACATATTTCCCTTCATGGTCTCATGAAGTCTACTTTGGAGGTCATGAATCGACGCTGGGCTATTGACATTGAACTTATAATTCCCTATCGTGCCGTATAGGAGCAATGGTCTCGTAGCTTTTATGGGACGTAGCGCCTGGTTGTTGAAAGTAAACGTTGCCCAGATCAATAGGATCCAATTCCTACCATAAATAATCTCAATAATAGCTGTTGGGTTTTCCGAACCCAAAGTCGGCAAAATTGCTTTTGGAACATCTGTGGATCTATATATTCTATCTATAATGACATTTCATGACTTCAGAAGCAGCATTTCGGAAAATATGTTGAGAGCTATCAAAACATTTAGTTTTTGAATGCTATTAAAATATTACCCATCAAGAACTGTTATACTGTTAAAATAACCAGCTGCCTCTGTTTGAAAAAGTATGCCTCACTTCTGACATTCGACCTGCAGGTACATACAGCGGTACCGAAAGTAACTATGTATTTGAATTGTCTTATTGCTACCCGGACAAAGGTGAATTGATTGCCACAAACGCATTTTCTTGAACACTCTGAATTCTGATAAATAGGCTATGGTTAATCTATACAGAAAAATGTTAAAGACTCAGCCCCAAATATTTTGATGGGCCTGGACGTATTTTACAAACAATGTAACTATAATTTGGTATTCCAAGATATTGGGGTGGTTATAATAGTACCCATAGGTACTATTTTCCAACCGAAGTGGCTGTAATTTGACATTTCGCGTTATTGGTATGTGAAAAGCTTCTTTGCAATATAATTTCAATATTGGTTCATGTTTTGACATAGCACGCATATAAATAAAACGCATAATTTCAGTATATTGAATATCCTAGTCGAATTTTCCAATCTGGGTCGGCCATTTGGTATTTCTTTTTCGTTGATCATAAAAAACATCCTGGTGGCAATTTACGATTACATGATCCAAATTTTAGGATTTGTCGAATGTCCACATAAGGGTGGTGGGCATTTTTAACGTAGCCACCGTGCAATGTCGCTACATTCAACGCTATGATGCACTTTTCATTTGTTGTATTTGTATATTCTCACCATATTCCACGACGTACGTAAAACATATGTACGTATGTACTCGTATGTACAAACAACACACCGAACATGATAACTACAAAAGCTTAACTCTCATTCTCGTTCGTTTTCCGTTTGACGTTGATGAGATGCAGCTCTGACATGTGACACATTTCGCACTTAGTTGGTAATTATTAGTTTTGTACCATCGTTTTGTTGGTTTTGTTTTCGATGTCGTTCAGTCAGTCAGTCGTTTTTCTTTATTCTTTCTCTATATACACAACCTTTGCTTTTTATATTTCCTCCTACTGTATCCGAACGTCGACGTTGCCTCTGGCCCATTGTTGCCACCAAAATAAAAAAAATAGAGATGACTGACTAATCTCCACCCTCCTGCCAACAACAAATAACAACGACTGCCAACAGCAGCAGGAATAAAATAATAACAAGAATATAGGCTGACAAAATGGGTGAAGTAGGAGGAGGAGGACAGGGAGGGACATTAGTAATAGCAACAAAAATAATGCTGTTTTTATGTTAGTTTCTTTATTATTATTGTTGTTGCTGTTGGTCGGTCGAAAGGCCGAAGATAGGTTATGTGATTCTAACGCATTTGTACACGAAGTTGAACGAAACAAACGCATACGCCACAAGTCGTGTATGATGATAGTATTTATAGCCTTAAGACCTTTTATTCTTCGCCAGCGACACCACAGCACAGCACAGCACAACTCGACTTTTCATATTCGCTGTGGTTCTGATGCTGTCATCTTTTGGCCAGTGTTGCTGCTGTTGTTGTTATTTTCTTTTCTGATAGCCATAATATAAAATTAATTGTTTGTTTTAGCCAACACGACGTATGTACATACGTACCGTACCTTACAAGTAGGTGGCAACCAATGCAAAACAACTTACATGTGCGGTATGGCATCATCATCGTTGTGGTTGTCGTTTCTTGGTCAAGATGTTGCAAATACATATATACACACATATGTATGTATAAATATTTTTATAGCCAAAAGAGAATGAAATCCAAAGGAAATCATTGTTTTCATTTCATGTGAGTTAAACACACACACAGAGACACACTGCCTATAAAGATCTGCATCGTTTTGTGTCATTTAAGTATGTCTGCATGTGTGTTTCTCCGTTTATTACTTTTCCAAAGGATGTCGTACGTACATAAATATTAAGAATGAAACTTTATGACCAATGCTCATAATTTCTCTATTGATTTGTGACATATTTCAATCAACAATGAAATTTCATGAGAAAAATTAATTAAAACACACTGAGCCAGCCAATAAGTTCTTACAAGGGATTATCCCTTATAATCCCATATTGGGTTTTTTATTCCTTGCAACCACATGCTAATTAACTTGTATGTATGGACCTTGAAATAAATGTGTGTATACGTGTGTCAATTATTCAATTAACATGTATGGATTAAATACAAGTATGTGTGAACGTTAAAGGATATATGTGTCTCCTTTTTGAGAGTTTCCAAATGGCTATATCATTGGGTAAATTTTCATATTAGCGCAGGACGAAAGGATGCGAATATTAATATCATTATTTTATTAATTACAAAATAATGACATGTAACTATTTTCCAATTACGAGATGAAGAGCTTAATAATAAAAAAGGACGTGTCAATTGGATAGATGCTCTATATATCCAATGCTTAATAAATATACATTGGTTAACTGTCAAGTTAATAAACAGTGTCAGACAATCAGAGGATTGCTGGGGGCCAATAATGCCTTGATGTTAAGGAAAAAAGTGACGCCCAACATAAATCAGTCGGGCATAGTCAAGACCACTTTATGACCAAATGTTCGTAATCAACTTGGTTTACACACATACAAGAACAAGTAAAAAGTGTCAGTCGGTGCCTGCAGAGATCTACTATACTGGCAAGTATCGAAGTGGAGTCGTTTTTTATTAAAATTATAATTGTTCAAATTATAGATACCAAGCAGCGGCTCTGATTGGCTTTAACATGCAAAGCTCAGGCTTATGTTATTCCTCTTTCATCAATACCTCAATTGTGGACACTGACCTTCCCGCGGTGTCACCTGGGGAGCTGATGCCGCGACTTCACCCATAAGAACTATAAAACAATGGGTTGAGGCGATGGGTTAATTGTCCACACTCGGAAAACACTTCAAACTATGAAAAATACAACGAAAAGGATAGCTAGGAAGTGAAAATATTTTTGGCACAACCGTCGGAATATTCAGCCTCCATGAAGAAACATCAGGCATCGGCATGAAGCTGATTGACTTCGCGGCAGCAAAAAACATAGTACACCTAAGTCTGTTTTTACACGGTCTTTTTGTACACGGTTTTGATATAACACGGTTTGAAAATTGAAAGTTTAAAAAAAAACTGAGTATTTTTATTTTTTTACACGATTTTATTCCATTTAGCACGATTTGAAATTTTATGTACTTAAACTTTTTTGTCAAATTTAATTTTTGCGATGTATGTTCATATCACAAAAAAGTATTTATGAAAGAAAAAGTCTGAAACCATCGATAGTATCGATAGTTTGCGAACACTAGCTTTAAGATTTATGTGAATTCCCCTTTAGCGCGTACAAACAATTTTTACTGATCAAATCAAATGTGAATAGCACGAAATTAGGGGAATTCCCTTTTTTACACGGCTTCTTCTGGAACCAATCTACCGTGTAAAAACAGGCTTAGGTGTAGTTAGAAGTAACAGACTCAAGCATCTCAATATACAAAAAGCCACCGGATTTCTCTAACTATCTAACAACGATAAATCAAATCGATAATGTTGTGATAGACGGAAGGCATTCAATCCAGTGTTTTAGACGTTCGATCGATCCCAGGAGCGAATATCGATTCGGACCACTACCTTGTAGCAGCCAAGGTTCGCACCCGTCTTAATGTTGCAGCAAAGGAAACTCGACGTCGAAAAGCTGCAAACACATCAGATAGCAGAACCCTATTCTGCTCAACTTACCCAATTTCTTGTCGAAAGCACTCCTTGTCCCGATAATAACATAGAAGAACAATGGCAAAGAATTGCCCACTCCCTACAAACTTCAGCAAAAGTAACACTTGCGTACCAAGGACCACCATCAAGAAATCCGTGGTACGATCAGGAGTGTCGAAATGTTACTGATGTGAAAAACGCAGCGTATGGGGCAACCCTATAGACAGTAGCAACACGTAATGTGATGGAGAATTATCGGGAGAAAAGGAAAGAATAGAAACGTATCTTCAGAAAAAAGAAAAAGAACAAGAAAAACGTGAGCGAGAGCAAATCAAGATGTACGGGAGTCAGAACGAAATCCGAAAATTTTACTGAGTAAAACACCAAACCAAAGGCTCCTGTAGAGATGAAGATGGAAAGATGGTGACAGATACAGATAGCGTGCTTCTGGTATCATATAGTGGCGATGAAAAAGATGCCCCAGAAACAATAAGAGATGACGGTATAGAGTGTATACCACTTAGCAAAGATGAGGTCAGAATTGAAGAATAAAAAAGCAGAAGGTGCTGATGAGTTATACGCCGAACTATTTAAGATCGGTGGTCAGATGCTGGTCAGGAGCATGCACCAGCTGATTAATACAATTTGGCTAAGGGAATGAATGTCCAATGATTGGAACATCCCTTGCACAATAAAGGAGACAAGACGATATGTGCCAAATATAGAGGAATAAGTCTCCTTCCCATCGCCTACGCCGATGACATCGACATAATAGGTCGAACAGCCATCTTTAAACGAATTGAGAAGGAGTCTGCCAAAGTGGGATTGGCAGTAAATGGCGAGAAGTCCAAGCTGATGGTATCAATGCGCAAGACGTCCAGTAGACTCGGACCAACTGTACAACTTGAGAACAACACCTTCGAGGTAGTAAAAGACTTTATATACCTTGGTGCCGCCATAAATAAGACTAATGACATCACTTTTGAAATTCGGAAATAGTGTTGGTCAACAGATGCTACTATGGTCTATGTAAGCATTTTAGAAACAAGTCCACCTCCCGCCAGATCAAACTCACACTCTACAAGACGCTGACGCTTGCGCAAGCAGATGAGGCAGCTCTTGGAGTGTTCGATAGAAAAATTCACCGAAAGATCTATGGGCCAATCTGTGCTGACAGTGAATATTGCCGTGAAATGAACAATGACCTATTCTCGGACATCGACATAGCCAGACGGATCGAGCTGCAGCGACTACGTTGGCGAGGTCATGTTGTGAGAATGAATATGGATTCCCCCAATCAAAAGGCATATAAAAGCGAGCCAAGTGATGGTTTACGCAGAAGGGGAATGCCACGAATCCGATGGTAAGATCTAGTAGAAGACAACATCTCGGAGCATGGTTTTTCAAATTGAGATGCACACAAGACCGACGCGCTTGGAAATCTTTTTTATGGAACAACCATTCTGTCGGCTATGGAACAACCATTCTGTCATAAGCCACCTAAGTAAGTAACTTTTAGTTGGACCCGTTACTAGTACAAAGGAGTGAGATACGAGTAACACTACAGGTATATGTAATAAGAATTGTTTGAACTATATATTAAAACTTTGTGGCCCAATGTTGCCCACAATCAACAAAATGTTTTATATTTAATATTCAGCTAGTAGATATATATTTTTTGGGTAGCATATGTCACGTCCAGATTATGGACGAAACATATCAAAAAATTCAAATTGTTGGTAAATTTATGAGCTTTTCCATACAGAGAAGAGGGAAACCATGTGTACAGTACTAATTTGTGTATACAGTCAAAATTATTTAAATCGCTTCGTATTCGATTTGCCCATCAGAAAAAAAGAATATAGAAAATAATGGAAAAAGATTTTTTCGTCGATTTTGCATTTGATTTTCTTGATATTGGATTTTTTCAGAAATAATGTACTGTACCTACCGAATGCAAGATGTAGCGCTGTTAAATTTTGTTCATATAATATTTAGGATAGTTGCATTAAATTTGTGAACAGAAAAGGGTTAAATATAAATGACCTTTGACCTTCTTGGAAATTTTCAAGATACTCAGCCAAGAATACTTTCAGGAAATGGAAATTTCACAAAATTTACCCCTAGTATATTCTTCATAGTAAATATTATGGCCCAGGTGCGATAAGAAGTTTTTCTTGACTTACCTCTAAAAAATATTAATAAATAAGATACCCTTTTCCTGAAACTTACCTGCAAGAGAGAAAATTATAGTTGATTAGCATAATAATTTAAGAATTTTAAAATTAATGGAAATGAATATTTTCAATTAATAAGAGCTCTTTTGAAATGGATCCCAAAAAGTATTTTATAAACCCAAAGTTAGGTTTTTTATTTCTTAAAGACAATTTGGTGGTAAATAAAAAATTAGATATTTCGAAGTTCAATAGAAAAGCTTATAGATTGTTCAATATGAATTGTTTAGTGTACAAGAAACTTTCAAATATTTCAAATAATGACCAGACGAAATGTCTGTACATTGACCAGATATGACGTTTCAATTACTTATCTGATAAGCACATATACATAGATATGGAAAAATACAAAAAAAATACTATTTTTACGTAGATCGAAGGAAAATTTCAATTACTAAGTACTCAAAGTCCAAATATTTTTATAGCCACATTTCAGAATAGTCGCTTTCATTTTCGCTTGCGATTAAATCAACAAAACTCCAACTATCTAAAGCAAATTAAATTTTACAATCTATGTTCAAGTGTTTTACGGGTTTCAATTGTTTTCTGTTTTCGACTCAACTGTTCGATTTGTTTAATTACTTTTCTACTGATTACTTTATTTATTTCATTTGAGTCAAGTGTTTTTTGTTTTTGTTTTGAATGAGTGTCAGCAACAATCTTGCCTTAAAACAATTTCAATGTTAATCATTACTGAAAAATTGCATTCCATTGTTGCTGTGTTTATTTTTAATTACAACAAAAGTTCATTGACTATGACTAAAAACCACAAAAAATGCAACAACAACAATCAACGATGACAACAGTTAACAACAACAACAACAAAATCTCAACAAAGATTATTTTTCCTCCAAACTGTTTATGGTAGCAGCAGACTTCTTGCTGCTTGCCATTTACATCGATCGATAAAGTTTTGTTGAGACAAATAATGAAGTTTTTACATTAACGGATAAAAGTAGTGCTCAAAAATTAGGTAGAACAAGTAGAGAAAACTTAAGGTTTGACCGAAGTTAATACACCCTGTCAACAGAGTTACTGACATTTATTTTCAATTTCCATTTATATTCCCACTTAAGGGAACCCCCCATTCTCGATTTTAATTTTTCAAGATTTTCCATGGGCTGGTAAATCAATACCAATGCTTGTTAAGGTTTGTAACTTTGCACATATATATTTGAAGATTTAAAAGAGGAGAAAAATAATTTACAAAAAATTTTTGTTATTGTTTTGTTGTTGTTTTTTGTAATTAAAGAAAAGTCCTTATTTTTTATAGCGGGCATGATAACTCCTCACTGGAACATCAGAATCCGAAAATTCCAACGGTGTTAGAAAGAGTACATGTCTGGCTCTCGTATGAACTAGGATTATTGACTTCGCTCTAAAATTAACAAAATGGCGGACCTTTGAAAAAATATTATTGGAAAATCGTCGATTTTTGGCCAAAAGCCAAGTTAAAAAATAAAGAAAATCTTCACCGATTGGCTTTATCCTAGTTCATACGATAGCTATACACTCACAGAGAAACGTGTAAAAATTTGGAATCGATTGGGTTATTAGTTTTTGAGTTATCGTGCCCGCCATTCGCAAAAGAGAAAAACGCGTTTAAAGTTTGAGAAGCCCTTTGACCGTCACTTGATGCTGACACAATAAATCGGCTATATCTTCAGAAAAATTTTCTGAACCCGAGAATGGGGGGGGTCCCTTAAAAATTTATTAACGATATAAATAAGAATGAATCAAAATTTATTGATTTTTGGTACGGATATTTCCTATCCCATCAGACCTAAAATGTTAAATTTCTGCCAATTTGTATAGAAAATGAGCCCAAAATACCGAAAAATTGGATATTGTTATTTGAAGGCTATCCATGAAGACAGACTCATATTGGTAAGTTTTGGTATGTTGGGCTACATATGAAAAAAGGACGAATACCGCCAAGGACGTTTTCTACCAAAAGCTAAATTATAGTCAATGGCTAAACTTAACCATTGAGAACAAAAAAATGAGGACACAAAAAATTTTTCGTATAGAGACTACATATGTATCTAAACAGAACCAAAAAAAAAAATGAATCTATCAGTTCGAGAACGTGTTCAAAATTATAAAAATACTCAAATCAGGTGCTTTCTTTATACATACTACTGGAAATACCGAATTAAATTAACAAAACATGTATAATAGGCCTCTTAGGCTTCCTTTGTATTGATATTATAAATAAATAAAAACTAAAAAGGGTCTCGGCACAAGAAATGTCTGAATGGTGTAGCCGCATTAATTCATATTGGGCACAAATTGATGCCTTGGTAGACATGTGGGAAAAGACCTATGTGGGAATGGACCAAATGGCACGCCACACCTCCTCACTCATCTAACCCCATCTCCATTTTGGACACAGGCGGAGTGTCCTGGAGTTAAAAGCAGAACCAGTTTAAAGAAAGAATACACAGCAGTATAAGCTGCAACAACAACATCTGAAAAAGGTGAGCTTAACATATCAAGCCCCAAATCTACAGCCACACGGTTCACCAAATCTACGGGTGAAATCAAGCTCCTACTGAACATCATGGCCGATGGTGCACATATTCCGAGCACAAACTACCCCAAAGTTTTGGCGGTATCGTTCGATACATTATATAAGTCGTCCACTAAAAGCAGGAATAAAGCGACGAAACCACGACAGATGGGTCTACGATCCTAAACGACACGAGTCTTACTCGGCCAACGTCTATCACCTTAGACCATAAACCCCGGACCGTGGTTCTGTTCGGTTTGCCAGAACATCATTCACCACAGGTCAGTGTCGGTGAGATGTAATGGGTGCAGGGAGTGGGTGCACTTCAGGAATTGTTCCGGGTTGGCCCGGTTGCGAGATTACAGCGATAGGGATTACGTTGCCTCGTGCTGCGACAGCGCAATCCCCAGTGAGTCTTCGTCTACGTCGTCGTCTTCTTCGTCGGAGTACGGAACTCCACCGCAGTCTCCCGAACAGCAACCAAGTATGCAGCACTTAACACCGCACGTTGCTGTTCCCACCCCTGATAGTGCATCGTTTCTGCAATTTAATTGCAACGGTCTTCGAGGAAAAATAGATGAGATAGTGGATTTCATGAATCGGAAGAATATTTTGGTCGCGGCGGTGCAGGAAACCAAGCTCAATGAAAATTTTAGCCTACAGCGTTTTGATGGTTACAACGTTCTGAGGAAGGATCGCACCAGAAGTGGAGGTGGAGGCCTAGCGATACTTATGCACCACTCTGTTCAATACAGGCCTATCACGATTGAGCTTGACTCTAGTGACCCATACATGGAATGTATGGGGGTAGCAGTTAAATGTGGTACTGCCGAGGTAGAGGTGCTTAACGTGTATATACCGCCGATTAATAGCTGTGAACCGCGTTATTCGCCCAACATTAGTTTTCTATTGGAGGGCAATAACCGTCTGGTGCTAGGGGACTTCAATGCCCACCACGAGTTGTGGCATTCCGTCCTAGGTAATGACCAGAGGGGAACAGTGCTGGCAGAGCAAATTGATAGCTCCACGTTCTGCACGGTAAATGAGGATGCCCCCACCAGAATAAGGGGAGAGTGTCACAGTTCGCCAGATATAACCATTGTGTCACCGGGTGTGATAAATGACGTCAGCTGGCAGCCCGTCATTTCTCTTGGATCAGACCATCTCCCCATAATCGTCTCCATCAGCAGACCCCCCGATTTCGTCATCTCAGAACGCCGCACTTTCCTTAACCATAAGAAAACCAACTTGCAAGGATTCAGAGAGTTCACCAACCAGCGCTTCAGAGAACTTTCCATTCCTTCTGATGTACGGGTAGCAGAAAGGAAATTCCGAGGCATCATCATTGCTGCAGCTGCTAGATTTATACCTGCTGGTCGAATACCCGAGATGAGACCCAATTTCCCAGCAGAAGCAGTTGGTCTGGCAAATGAGCGTGATGAGCTCCGTCGATCTAACCCAGCAGATCCCAGGGTCAGGGAACTTACGTTGGAGGTCAGCAGATTAGTCGCGGATCACAAGCGGAATAAATGGTTGGAGCACCTGAAGAGTTGCAACATTGGTACCGGAGTAAGTAAACTGTGGGCAACGGTTAAGTCGCTCTCGAACCCTGGTAAGAAGGATGATAGGACCTCAGTCACATTTAACGACGAAGCTGTGACTGATCCGAAGAGATGCGCAAGTCATTTTAACCGACAGTTCGTCGAGCATCCCGAGAGCGACAGGGCGAAGAGAAGAGTACTTCGTCGTATAAGATCTCTTCCAGCCGAGGAGGTACCACCACAGTTTACAATGGGTGATGTTGCATGTGTCATCCGTAACGCGAAGTCATCAAAAGCGTTGGGCCAAGATGGAATATCCATGTGTATGCTGAAGCAGCTGGACGAGCCAGGAGTCGAGTACTTGACCAACGTCCTCAACTTGTCGATAGCCACCCACGTCGTCCCCGAAGCCTGGACTATGGGCAGGGTGGTCCCGCTACTGAAGCCGGGCAAGGATGCCAGCAAAGGTGAATCGTACAGGCCGATTTCACTTTTGTCGCCAGTAGCGAAGACTCTTGAGGCTTTACTCCTCCCCAGCATTAGAGAAAGCTATCCAGTTGCGGATCATCAACATGGATTCCGTAAGCAACACAGTACAACAACAGCGTTGCACGCCATTTCCACGCATATAAGTAGAGGACTTAACCAGAACCGGCCGTGCGATAGAACAGTGTTGGTAGCGCTTGACCTATCAAAAGCCTTTGATACTGTCAACCATGCCACGCTGTTTGAGGACATAGAGAACACTTCCCTCTGGCCGAGTTTGAAACGTTGGATAATCAACTATATGTGTGGACGCCAGTCGTACGTGGAGTTCCGGAACAAGAAGTCCAAACCCCGTAGAGTTAAACAGGGAGTTCCCCAGGGTGGAGTGATTTCTCCGGAACTGTTTAACCTCTACCTTTCCGGTATTCCACGCCCTCCGGACGGCATTGAAATCGTTACGTATGCAGATGATTGTACGATTATGGCGTCGGGTCCCATTGTTGAAGACATATGTGTGAGGTTGAACGCCTATCTCATCGATTTGGCAGCCTTCTTCAAAGCGAGGAATATGAAAATATCCGCCTCGAAGTCGTCAGCCACACTATTCACCACATGAATGTGCAGGTCAAGGGGCATACAATTCCGACCACCAACTACCCCAAAATACTCGGGGTCACATTCAACAGCAGGTTCAAATCGTCCGCGCAAACCACAGCTATCTGCGATAAGCTGAAAAGTAGGAACAAGGTCCTCAAGTCGCTTGCCGGCAGCACTTGGGGCGCAGATAAGGAAACCTTGTTGACCTCTTACAAAGCGATAGGTCGGTCTGTGGCTAGCTATGGGGTTCCAGTGTGGTCTGCGAATTCCAGTGATACGCAATGGAGAAATATTCAGACCTGTCAGAATGCCGCCCTGAGGACAGCGACAGGGTGCCTCCTCATGACACCAGTGGACCATCTTCATGAGGAGACGAAGATCCTTCCCGTACGTCAGCATAGCAATATGCTTTCGTTGCAGTACCTGCTTGGGTGTTTCAGGGACGATCATCCCAACCATCATATGGTGGATAGGACTCCCCCACCCAGGCGTGTCATGAAGGATCTGCATGATCTAGAGAGAGAGGTCCAACGATACAAAAGGGAGCCACTAGATCAAGTTGCCTATCGAGCAGGTCTGAATGGCATTCATACAGATGCTGTAGCCGCAGCGCTGAACGGTTACAAAGTGAATGCCGTCCTCGGAGCTCACCCCCCACCCATAGCAGCTGAAGAACGTCAGCTGCCTAGACAAACCAGAGTAGTTTTGGCTCAGTTACGTTCTATATGGTGCAGTCGGCTCAATTCGTATTGGGCACGGATTGATGACCAGGTGCAGGATGTCTGCCCAGCATGTGGTACAGGCCCTCATACCACACTGCACTTGTTCAATTGCCCAGCCAAACCTACTCACCTCACTCCGGAAGATCTGTGGTTACAGCCAGTGGAGGTAGCTGCATTTCTAAATCTGGAGACAGAACTGGAGGAAACTTAACAAGAAACATACAATTTCATATAAACTGCTACAACAACAACCAAATGGACGGCTGAAGTCAAGCTCCTACTGAACATCATGGCCGATGGTGCACATATTCCGAGCACAAACAAGTTTTGGGGGTATCGTTCGATACATTATATAAGTCGTCCGCTAAACGCAGCAACAAAGCGACAAAACCACGACAGATGGGTCTACGATCCTAAACGACACGAGTCTTACTCGGCCAACGTCTATCACCTCAGACCATTGTGTAAAAGCAGTAGAGCTGGTATAAAAACAACAGCAACCAAGCAATAGGTCGGTCGGTGGTAAGCTATGCGACGTCGGTGTTGTTTGCGAATATAAGCGATACGCAGTGCAAGAATATTCAAATCTGTCAAATTGCCGCCTTGAGAACTGGGGCAGGGTGCATCCAGTGAACCATTTATCAACATACATAGACCCAACACGATGTTGTCGATGCTGTACCGGAATCATCCATATCACCGCCAGGCACGCAAAGAGACTTACACACGTATAGGGTGAGGCCTATCGAACAGATTGAATAACATTCACACGGAAACAGTGACCCAGACTATGAACCAATACCACGTAAATAAATTTCATGGAGTCTACCCACCACCTATAGCAGCAGAAGAACGACATCTTTAGGCCACATCCTTGTAAAGGACCACGTACACAAAACCAATTATATTATAATCTAAGAAAGAAACTGCCTTTCCTGCGTTTGCAGTAGCCAATAAGGCAAGGGCATATAATTCAAGATTGGGTGCTCCAAGAGCCCTGGCGCCCGAAAGGAAGGTTTTTCAGAGTACAACCTGCCAGCACAATTAGCGATATAAAATTCCTTCTGTTAGGAAACTCCTATTCCTAGATCGTGTACATCGTATAATTATTGCAATAGCCTGAGAATATTACTTATTGTATACATTGATATATTATATTTTATCGTGACGATTACTTTGGCACAGTAGTTTTTCATTCTTTCTAACAAATTCATTACGACAGCTTAGTACGAAGATTTTGCAAATTCCGACTGGTAAATTGTATACTTAAAATTAAGACGCCAACAGCATGAACAGAAGGTGAATGAACATAAAGCTAGATGCTGACAACAACAACAGTGATGTTATGACAATGTATACTACTTTGTCAACTACATTACCGAGATGAACAAATTCTTTTCAAACACCTAACACCTCCACAAAACTTTGAAAAGTATATTGTATTGAAAATTTCAAAACTAAATTTCATTCGCTTTAAAAAAACTATCGACAAAGTGAGCAAATATTGTGATTTAAAAAATATATTTGTAGATTTAGTGATATTAAATAAACAATAAAAGACAAACAGTACAACATTATAGAAATATACAACATATAGTGTAAACAAATTAAAACGTACATGGAAAACTCTACCATAGTTAATAAGAAAAATAGTTCTTTTATTTTGATTTTATTTTCTAATTTAATCCTTAAAAATCTAATATTAAATTAAGTGATAAAATATAATAATTTTAATTTTGATTGTCCATAAATTTATATTAAAATACACAATCATAAAACCACAATAGTTCAATGTTACATTTTCTATTTATTTTATTTTTACGTAAAATTGAAAAGGACACCACAAATGTCTAACTTCAATCTATATTTATAATCTATACAATTCCACATTGAATATGACAAATTGCGATAATTTACCATTATCACGTACACACCAAAACCATGGCATCTTAGAAATGCCTAATGAGGGTTTCCTTCGATGAAATTATACGAAAGAAACATCTGTTGGCAAAGTATATTGCAAATATCATTATTATTATTGAATAAGTTCGATGCCAAAAAAAATAGAACGAATAAGAAAAAATATAATATGTATTGGAACTTTTCTACAAACTAACAAAAAATTCAATAAGTTTATGTTCAAATATTTATTTATTATTCCATTCAATAATACATGAGTCTCCAAGACCTATAAAAAATATGAATTAAAGTAATGGTTCCCGAAAATAATATATTTGAAAGTATACCATTACTTGCAACATTATATCGTTCTAACCAAAACCCTAAAAGTACTATTGATCTAATATACGAGGTCTGATCCAAAAATAACCGTTTATTTATTACTTTTTAAGTATTTATTCATCTTTAGCTTGCTTATCCCATTCATTCCTGCTTCGATTTTTCTTTTATCTCCTTAATCTTAGCAAAACGCTTTCCTTTCATTGGTACCTTCAGTTTTGGGAAGATGAAGTAAGCGGGTCCCAAGTTTCGTGAATACGATGGTTCAACCATGATAACGATTTATATTTTATCCAAAAACACACGCACAGGTCTCAATGTAATGCGTAATCATGGTCAAAATACATGACTGGGTTATCAACAATTCTGTACGTTTCTAATGAATTGTTTCGAGCTTAACTTCAAGGTAGTATACCTCATTGATCGCACAAACTTGTGTACAAAACCTGGACATTAGACCGAACTTGAAGTGCCTATATCCAATGATCCAATGATTCGTAACCTGTTATGTTTTTCTCAGAATCGCATTTAACGTTATTCCACAGCTACTAAATAAAAATTGCCGTAAAAATGCCAATATCATTATTTTCAAGTTTTCTCCAAATTGAGCACATGATTCGATAGTTCCTTCTCTACAGTGTGCAGTTTTAAGTCCATCCATATTGATCAGCTGTTTGCCTCGTATATTTTATTTGTGATTACCATTCTAATCTGTTGAAAACTTTCAGATACTTTCAAGACACATTTCTTGTTTTGTATTAACGGGTGACGTATTTTGAAGCATAGTAGTTTTGATAGTCGTTTTGTATGTTAGTTGTATGCTAGTGTGTACATGATAAGCCTTGATATGGTGCCCTTATAGTTGATTCGGGTTCCCATTTTATGCTATTTACGCCTTCTGTAGTTTATAAGTAGTCTGTCCAGCTCTTCTTAGATCCAGCCTTTTTTTTTTTTTTTTGTTTCCCATAAACCCTTTATAACTGGGTTGTTTGAATAAACCTTAATGACATATTTCACCTCATAGAATTCCATAAACCTTTGATGAATTGGCCACTATAGGGTAGATTCTATATTTCGACTCATACCTGACTAATTAATTGGGAGTACTTTTTTATTTTTCGGGATCATATCTAATAATTTTACCAGAAATAACCGATGAGCTCGCTCGGGGAAGGAATCTGTAAGACTATTTAGTTTTTATATTATTTATTTAAATTTTAAGATGTATAACGAAGCCTTTAGGCAAAGTCCGCAAGATTTACTGCGAAAAAAGCTTATAGCAGATGGTTTGAAAAGCCTGAATGCAGAACATGAAAATCCCTCTGACCGAAATGTATAACAAGATCAAACTCACCCGTCTCCTTAATAGAGAAGTATACAATCCGAATCGATCTGATTCTCACTCGGGCAACGTCTGTCACCTCAGACTATTTTGTAAAGGCAATGGGTAATTTATTCATTTCCAAAAAACAAACAAGTAAAAAAAGTGTCAGTCGGTGTTGCCTACAGATATATACCCTCACACTATGGTATGTAGAGGAGGTGTTCGAAGTTATACACATGTTTTATTATTCGTTTTATATATGGCACATGTTTAATTAAAGATGTTTCGGAATTTATGGTTATAAAATATATAATATATAAAGACATGTCTCATCATTGGTCTTGATCTAGGCTTGGTAAAGATAATAGGTTACACAAAGTTTGGTTCAAATCGGACATTCCAATCGCCTGATATTGTATTTATAAATATTGAAAATTTCGATCATTTGTGGGGGAAGTACCAAAAGGAGTGGAACAATGGGTCCCATCGTCTTACTTGATCAAGGCTTGGTAAAGATAATAGGTTGTACAAAGTTCCGTTAAAATCGGATAGTCCTTTTGTCCAAGTTATTATATAATTAATTTTTTGGCACAATTTTGACTTTTTTGTGGGGAAGTTATCAGAAGGCGTGGACCGATATCCCCCAACTTCGAGCTTAAACTAAGTTTGGAAGAAATGGCATAACCATTATTTTTCATAACGCCAGCACACCTACGACGCATTGAATAAAAAGGTCAATTTGATCCTTGGGTACTAATCCTTGCATCCTGAATCTTCGACAAGGGGTTATGTAAAGATCTGATGATTGTGTTGGCCATTATAAAATGTATGTCTGGAGGTTTTTGTCAAGCTGAAACGTTAAGAACATGAGAGAGCATAATATTAATAATATTTCTAATATATTTCTCCACTGAGTAGGATTCCAATTAGTATGAGATTCTGCGAAAGGCAATCTGGCTTTCTGCATCATTTCAGAAATAAAAGAAATTTCTTGATAATTTCCACCATATCTCGTCCACGCTCTGTTCTTGAGGTTATATCCAACAATAACCGTCTCACAACTTTCGTTGAACTCTTAAGTGGGTATTTTTTTACTGCTATGGAAATTTGTTGATCAGTACGAACTGAAGTTCTTTTCAAGCCTTCCACCACGCTGAACTGTCACTACTGATATAGTTGCATAAAATCAACATATAATTCGTGAAATCACTGATTTATTCAAGAAATATTTCTCCGAAATCATTTTCTGTTATAAATTATTTTCACAAACACTGGTAATTAGCTGTTTTGTCGAAGTACTGTATTTGTAAAGATACAATACTACAATTTTAGAACTTATCTGTTTGTACTGTAGAGTTGCTTTAGTT